>NW_027096074.1:0-244754 GCF_040115645.1 Euwallacea fornicatus | reverse complement strand
GAGCTTCAAAGTTTGAAAAGTCACAAAATATGTGTGTTTGAGCACATAAAGTACTATTTTTCTTGGAAATTCAACAAGATGCAATCATGATGTGTTGTGACATCTTCAAAATCTCGTCGAGCTGATTAATTTGACACTTTGGTTAACAAATTTGGTCCACATTTGCCAAAGTTATCGAGCTTCAAAATTGGAAAAGTCACAAAAGTTGTGTGTTTGAGCACATAAAGTACTATTTTTCTTGAAAATTCAACAAGATGCAATCATGATGTGTTGTGACATCTTCAAAATCTCGTCGAGCTTATTAATTTGACACTTTGGTTAACAAATTTGGTCCACATTTGCCAAAGTTATCGAGCTTCAAAGTTTGAAAAGTCACAAAAGTTGTGTGTTTGAGCACATAAAGTACTATTTTTCTTGGAAATTCAACAAGATGCAATCATGAATTGTTGTGTCATTTTAAAGATCTCGTCGAGCTGATTAATTTGACACTTTGGTTAACAAATTTGGTCCACATTTGCCGAAGTTATCGAGCTTCAAAGTTTGAAAAGTCACAAAATATGTGTGTTTGAGCACATAAAGTACTATTTTTCTTGGAAATTCAACAAGATGCAATCATGATGTGTTGTGACATCTTCAAAATCTCGTCGATCTGATTAATTTGACACTTTGTTTAACAAATTTGGTCTTCATTTGCCAAAGTTATCGAGCTTCAAAATTGGAAAAGTCACAAAAGTTGTGTGTTTGAGCACATAAAGTACTATTTTTCTTGGAAATTCAACAAGATGCAATCATGATGTTTTGTGACATCTTCAAAATCTCGTCGAGCTGATTAATTTGACACTTTGGTTAACAAATTTGGTCCACATTTGCCAAAGTTATCGAGCTTCAAAGTTTGAAAAGTCACAAAATATGTGTGTTTGAGCACATAAAGTACTATTTTTCTTGGAAATTCAACAAGATGCAATCATGATGTGTTGTGACATCTTCAAAATCTCGTCGAGCTGATTAATTTGACACTTTGGTTAAAAAATTTGGTCCTCATTTGCCGAAGTTATCGAGCTTCAAAGTTTGAAAAGTCACAAAAGTTGTGTGTTTGAGCACATAAAGTACTATTTTTCTTGGAAATTCAACAAGATGCAATCATGAATTGTTGTGTCATTTTAAAGATCTCGTCGAGCTGATTAATTTGACACTTTGGTTAACAAATTTGGTCCACATTTGCCAAAGTTATCGAGCTTCAAAGTTTGAAAAGTCACAAAATATGTGTGTTTGAGCACATAGAGTACTATTTTTCTTGGAAATTCAACAAGATGCAATCATGATGTGTTGTGACATCTTCAAAATCTCGTCGATCTGATTAATTTGACACTTTGTTTAACAAATTTGGTCTTCATTTGCCAAAGTTATCGAGCTTCAAAGTTTGAAAAGTCACAAAAGTTGTGTGTTTGAGCACATAAAGTACCATTTTTCTTGGAAATTCAACAAGATGCAACCATGATGTGTTGTGACATCTTCAAAATCTCGTCGAGCTGATTAATTTGACACTTTGTTTAACAAATTTGGTCTTCATTTGCCAAAGTTATCGAGCTTCAAAATTGGAAAAGTCACAAAAGCTGTGTGTTTGAGCACATAAAGTACTATTTTTCTTGAAAATTCAACAAGATGCATCATGATGTGTTGTGACATCTTCAAAATCTCGTCGATCTGATTAATTTGACACTTTGGTTAACAAATTTGGTCCACATTTGCCAAAGTTATCGAGCTTCAAAATTGGAAAAGTCACAAAAGTTGTGTGTTTGAGCACATAAAGTACTATTTTTCTTGGAAATTCAACAAGATGCAATCATGAATTGTTGTGTCATTTTAAAGATCTCGTCGAGCTGATTAATTTGACACTTTGGTTAACAAATTTGGTCCACATTTGCCGAAGTTATCGAGCTTCAAAGTTTGAAAAGTCACAAAATATGTGTGTTTGAGCACATAAAGTACTATTTTTCTTGGAAATTCAATAAGATGCAATCATGATGTGTTGTGACATCTTCAAAATCTCGTCGATCTGATTGATTTGACACTTTGTTTAACAAATTTGGTCTTCATTTGCCAAAGTTATCGAGCTTCAAAATTGGAAAAGTCACAAAAGTTGTGTGTTTGAGCACATAAAGTACTATTTTTCTTGGAAATTCAACAAGATGCAATCATGAATTGTTGTGTCATTTTAAAGATCTCGTCAATCTGATTAATTTGACACGTTGGTTAACAAATTTGGTCCACATTTGCCAAAGTTATCGAGCTTCAAAATTGGAAAAGTCACAAAAGTTGTGTGTTTGAGCACATAAAGTACTATTTTTCTTGGAAATTCAACAAGATGCAATCATGAATTGTTGTGTCATTTTAAAGATCTCGTCGAGCTGATTAATTTGACACTTTGGTTAACAAATTTGGTCCACATTTGCCAAAGTTATCGAGCTTCAAAATTGGAAAAGTCACAAAAGTTGTGTGTTTGAGCACATAAAGTACTATTTTTCTTGGAAATTCAACAAGATGCAATCATGAATTGTTGTGTCATTTTAAAGATCTCGTCGATCTGATTAATTTGACACGTTGGTTAACAAATTTGGTTCACATTTGCCAAAGTTATCGAGCTTCAAAATTGGAAAAGTCACAAAAGTTGTGTGTTTGAGCACATAAAGTACTATTTTTCTTGGAAATTCAACAAGATGCAATCATGATGTGTTGTGACATCTTCAAAATCTCGTCGAGCTGATTAATTTGACACTTTGGTTAACAAATTTGGTCCACATTTGCCAAAGTTATCGAGCTTCAAAATTGGAAAAGTCACAAAAGTTGTGTGTTTGAGCACATAAAGTACTATTTTTCTTGGAAATTCAACAAGATGCAATCATGATGTGTTGTGACATCTTCAAAATCTCGTCGAGCTGATTAATTTGACACTTTGGTTAACAAATTTGGTCCACATTTGCCAAAGTTATCGAGCTTCAAAATTGGAAAAGTCACAAAATATGTGTGTTTGAGCACATAAAGTACTATTTTTCTTGGAAATTCAACAAGATGCAATCATGATGTGTTGTGACATCTTCAAAATCTCGTCGAGCTGATTAATTTGACACTTTGGTTAACAAATTTGGTCCACATTTGCCAAAGTTATCGAGCTTCAAAGTTTGAAAAGTCACAAAATATGTGTGTTTGAGCACATAAAGTACTATTTTTCTTGGAAATTCAACAAGATGCAATCATGATGTGTTGTGACATCTTCAAAATCTCGTCGAGCTGATTAATTTGACACTTTGGTTAACAAATTTGGTCCACATTTGCCAAAGTTATCGAGCTTCAAAGTTTGAAAAGTCACAAAAGTTGTGTGTTTGAGCACATAAAGTACTATTTTTCTTGAAAATTCAACAAGATGCAATCATGATGTGTTGTGACATCTTCAAAATCTCGTCGAGCTTATTAATTTGACACTTTGGTTAACAAATTTGGTCCACATTTGCCAAAGTTATCGAGCTTCAAAGTTTGAAAAGTCACAAAATATGTGTGTTTGAGCACATAAAGTACTATTTTTCTTGGAAATTCAACAAGATGCAATCATGATGTGTTGTGACATCTTCAAAATCTCGTCGAGCTGATTAATTTGACACTTTGGTTAACAAATTTGGTCCACATTTGCCAAAGTTATCGAGCTTCAAAGTTTGAAAAGTCACAAAATATGTGTGTTTGAGCACATAAAGTACTATTTTTCTTGGAAATTCAACAAGATGCAATCATGATGTGTTGTGACATCTTCAAAATCTCGTCGAGCTGATTAATTTGACACTTTGGTTAACAAATTTGGTCCACATTTGCCAAAGTTATCGAGCTTCAAAGTTTGAAAAGTCACAAAAGTTGTGTGTTTGAGCACATAAAGTACTATTTTTCTTGAAAATTCAACAAGATGCAATCATGATGTGTTGTGACATCTTCAAAATCTCGTCGAGCTTATTAATTTGACACTTTGGTTAACAAATTTGGTCCACATTTGCCAAAGTTATCGAGCTTCAAAGTTTGAAAAGTCACAAAATATGTGTGTTTGAGCACATAAAGTACTATTTTTCTTGGAAATTCAACAAGATGCAATCATGATGTGTTGTGACATCTTCAAAATCTCGTCGAGCTGATTAATTTGACACTTTGGTTAACAAATTTGGTCCACATTTGCCAAAGTTATCGAGCTTCAAAATTGGAAAAGTCACAAAAGTTGTGTGTTTGAGCACATAAAGTACTATTTTTCTTGAAAATTCAACAAGATGCAATCATGATGTGTTGTGACATCTTCAAAATCTCGTCGAGCTTATTAATTTGACACTTTGGTTAACAAATTTGGTCCACATTTGCCAAAGTTATCGAGCTTCAAAGTTTGAAAAGTCACAAAAGTTGTGTGTTTGAGCACATAAAGTACTATTTTTCTTGGAAATTCAACAAGATGCAATCATGAATTGTTGTGTCATTTTAAAGATCTCGTCGAGCTGATTAATTTGACACTTTGGTTAACAAATTTGGTCCACATTTGCCGAAGTTATCGAGCTTCAAAGTTTGAAAAGTCACAAAATATGTGTGTTTGAGCACATAAAGTACTATTTTTCTTGGAAATTCAACAAGATGCAATCATGATGTGTTGTGACATCTTCAAAATCTCGTCGATCTGATTAATTTGACACTTTGTTTAACAAATTTGGTCTTCATTTGCCAAAGTTATCGAGCTTCAAAATTGGAAAAGTCACAAAAGTTGTGTGTTTGAGCACATAAAGTACTATTTTTCTTGGAAATTCAACAAGATGCAATCATGATGTGTTGTGACATCTTCAAAATCTCGTTGAGGTGATTACTTTGACACTATGGTTAACAAATTTGGTCCACATTTGCCAAAGTTCTCGAGCTTCAAAATTGGAAAAGTCACAAAAGTTGTGTGTTTGAGCACATAAAGTACTATTTTTGTTGGAAATTCAACAAGATGCAATCATGATGTGTTGTGACATCTTCAAAATCTCGTCGATCTGATTAATTTGACACTTTGTTTAACAAATTTGGTCTTCATTTGCCAATGTTATCGAGCTTCAAAATTGGAAAAGTCACAAAAGCTGTGTGTTTGAGCACATAAAGTACTATTTTTCTTGAAAATTCAACAAGATGCAACATGATGTGTTGTGACATCTTCAAAATCTCGTCGATCTGATTAATTTGACACTTTGGTTAACAAATTTGGTCCACATTTGCCAAAGTTATCGAGCTTCAAAATTGGAAAAGTCACAAAAGTTGTGTGTTTGAGCACATAAAGTACTATTTTTCTTGGAAATTCAACAAGATGCAATCATGAATTGTTGTGTCATTTTAAAGATGTCGTCGAGCTGATTAATTTGACACTTTGGTTAACAAATTTGGTCCACATTTGCCAAAGTTATCGAGCTTCAAAATTGGAAAAGTCACAAAAGTTGTGTGTTTGAGCACATAAAGTACTATTTTTCTTGGAAATTCAACAAGATGCAATCATGAATTGTTGTGTCATTTTAAAGATCTCGTCGAGCTGATTAATTTGACACTTTGGTTAACAAATTTGGTCCACATTTGCCAAAGTTCTCGAGCTTCAAAATTGGAAAAGTCACAAAAGTTGTGTGTTTGAGCACATAAAGTACTATTTTTGTTGGAAATTCAACAAGATGCAATCATGATGTGTTGTGACATCTTCAAAATCTCGTCGAGCTGATTAATTTGACACTTTGGTTAACAAATTTGGTCCACATTTGCCAAAGTTATCGAGCTTCAAAATTGGAAAAGTCACAAAAGTTGTGTGTTTGAGCACATAAAGTACTATTTTTCTTGGAAATTCAACAAGATGCAATCATGAATTGTTGTGTCATTTTAAAGATCTCGTCGAGCTGATTAATTTGACACTTTGGTTAACAAATTTGGTCCACATTTGCCAAAGTTATCGAGCTTCAAAATTGGAAAAGTCACAAAAGTTGTGTGTTTGAGCACATAAAGTACTATTTTTCTTGGAAATTCAACAAGATGCAATCATGATGTGTTGTGACATCTTCAAAATCTCGTCGAGCTGATTAATTTGACACTTTGGTTAACAAATTTGGTCCACATTTGCCAAAGTTATCGAGCTTCAAAGTTTGAAAAGTCACAAAAGTTGTGTGTTTGAGCACATAAAGTACTATTTTTCTTGGAAATTCAACAAGATGCAATCATGAATTGTTGTGTCATTTTAAAGATCTCGTCGAGCTGATTAATTTGACACTTTGGTTAACAAATTTGGTCCACATTTGCCAAAGTTATCGAGCTTCAAAATTGGAAAAGTCACAAAAGTTGTGTGTTTGAGCACATAAAGTACTATTTTTCTTGGAAATTCAACAAGATGCAATCATGAATTGTTGTGTCATTTTAAAGATCTCGTCGATCTGATTAATTTGACACGTTGGTTAACAAATTTGGTTCACATTTGCCAAAGTTATCGAGCTTCAAAATTGGAAAAGTCACAAAAGTTGTGTGTTTGAGCACATAAAGTACTATTTTTCTTGGAAATTCAACAAGATGCAATCATGATGTGTTGTGACATCTTCAAAATCTCGTCGAGCTGATTAATTTGACACTTTGGTTAACAAATTTGGTCCACATTTGCCAAAGTTATCGAGCTTCAAAGTTTGAAAAGTCACAAAATATGTGTGTTTGAGCACATAAAGTACTATTTTTCTTGGAAATTCAACAAGATGCAATCATGATGTGTTGTGACATCTTCAAAATCTCGTCGAGCTGATTAATTTGACACTTTGGTTAACAAATTTGGTCCACATTTGCCAAAGTTATCGAGCTTCAAAATTGGAAAAGTCACAAAAGTTGTGTGTTTGAGCACATAAAGTACTATTTTTCTTGAAAATTCAACAAGATGCAATCATGATGTGTTGTGACATCTTCAAAATCTCGTCGAGCTTATTAATTTGACACTTTGGTTAACAAATTTGGTCCACATTTGCCAAAGTTATCGAGCTTCAAAGTTTGAAAAGTCACAAAAGTTGTGTGTTTGAGCACATAAAGTACTATTTTTCTTGGAAATTCAACAAGATGCAATCATGAATTGTTGTGTCATTTTAAAGATCTCGTCGAGCTGATTAATTTGACACTTTGGTTAACAAATTTGGTCCACATTTGCCGAAGTTATCGAGCTTCAAAGTTTGAAAAGTCACAAAATATGTGTGTTTGAGCACATAAAGTACTATTTTTCTTGGAAATTCAACAAGATGCAATCATGATGTGTTGTGACATCTTCAAAATCTCGTCGATCTGATTAATTTGACACTTTGTTTAACAAATTTGGTCTTCATTTGCCAAAGTTATCGAGCTTCAAAATTGGAAAAGTCACAAAAGTTGTGTGTTTGAGCACATAAAGTACTATTTTTCTTGGAAATTCAACAAGATGCAATCATGATGTTTTGTGACATCTTCAAAATCTCGTCGAGCTGATTAATTTGACACTTTGGTTAACAAATTTGGTCCACATTTGCCGAAGTTATCGAGCTTCAAAGTTTGAAAAGTCACAAAATATGTGTGTTTGAGCACATAAAGTACTATTTTTCTTGGAAATTCAACAAGATGCAATCATGATGTGTTGTGACATCTTCAAAATCTCGTCGAGCTGATTAATTTGACACTTTGGTTAACAAATTTGGTCCACATTTGCCAAAGTTATCGAGCTTCAAAATTGGAAAAGTCACAAAAGTTGTGTGTTTGAGCACATAAAGTACTATTTTTCTTGGAAATTCAACAAGATGCAATCATGAATTGTTGTGTCATTTTAAAGATCTCGTCGAGCTGATTAATTTGACACTTTGGTTAACAAATTTGGTCCACATTTGCCAAAGTTATCGAGCTTCAAAATTGGAAAAGTCACAAAATATGTGTGTTTGAGCACATAAAGTACTATTTTTCTTGGAAATTCAACAAGATGCAATCATGATGTGTTGTGACATCTTCAAAATCTCGTCGAGCTGATTAATTTGACACTTTGGTTAACAAATTTGGTGCACATTTGCCAAAGTTATCGAGCTTCAAAGTTTGAAAAGTCACAAAATATGTGTGTTTGAGCACATAAAGTACTATTTTTCTTGGAAATTCAACAAGATGCAATCATGATGTGTTGTGACATCTTCAAAATCTCGTCGAGCTGATTAATTTGACACTTTGGTTAACAAATTTGGTCCACATTTGCCAAAGTTATCGAGCTTCAAAATTGGAAAAGTCACAAAAGTTGTGTGTTTGAGCACATAAAGTACTATTTTTCTTGAAAATTCAACAAGATGCAATCATGATGTGTTGTGACATCTTCAAAATCTCGTCGAGCTTATTAATTTGACACTTTGGTTAACAAATTTGGTCCACATTTGCCAAAGTTATCGAGCTTCAAAGTTTGAAAAGTCACAAAAGTTGTGTGTTTGAGCACATAAAGTACTATTTTTCTTGGAAATTCAACAAGATGTAATCATGAATTGTTGTGTCATTTTAAAGATCTCGTCGAGCTGATTAATTTGACACTTTGGTTAACAAATTTGGTCCACATTTGCCGAAGTTATCGAGCTTCAAAGTTTGAAAAGTCACAAAATATGTGTGTTTGAGCACATAAAGTACTATTTTTCTTGGAAATTCAACAAGATGCAATCATGATGTGTTGTGACATCTTCAAAATCTCGTCGATCTGATTAATTTGACACTTTGTTTAACAAATTTGGTCTTCATTTGCCAAAGTTATCGAGCTTCAAAATTGGAAAAGTCACAAAAGTTGTGTGTTTGAGCACATAAAGTACTATTTTTCTTGGAAATTCAACAAGATGCAATCATGATGTGTTGTGACATCTTCAAAATCTCGTTGAGGTGATTACTTTGACACTATGGTTAACAAATTTGGTCCACATTTGCCAAAGTTCTCGAGCTTCAAAATTGGAAAAGTCACAAAAGTTGTGTGTTTGAGCACATAAAGTACTATTTTTGTTGGAAATTCAACAAGATGCAATCATGAATTGTTGTGTCATTTTAAAGATGTCGTCGAGCTGATTAATTTGACACTTTGGTTAACAAATTTGGTCCACATTTGCCAAAGTTATCGAGCTTCAAAATTGGAAAAGTCACAAAAATTGTGTGTTTGAGCACATAAAGTACTATTTTTCTTGGAAATTCAACAAGATGCAATCATGAATTGTTGTGTCATTTTAAAGATCTCGTCGAGCTGATTAATTTGACACTTTGGTTAACAAATTTGGTCCACATTTGCCAAAGTTATCGAGCTTCAAAGTTTGAAAAGTCACAAAATATGTGTGTTTGAGCACATAAAGTACTATTTTTCTTGGAAATTCAACAAGATGCAATCATGATGTGTTGTGACATCTTCAAAATCTCGTCGATCTGATTAATTTGACGCTTTGTTTAACAAATTTGGTCTTCATTTGCCAAAGTTATCGAGCTTCAAAATTGGAAAAGTCACAAAAGTTGTGTGTTTGAGCACATAAAGTACTATTTTTCTTGAAAATTCAACAAGATGCAATCATGATGTGTTATGACATCTTCAAAATCTCGTCGAGCTTATTAATTTGACACTTTGGTTAACAAATTTGGTCCACATTTGCCAAAGTTATCGAGCTTCAAAGTTTGAAAAGTCACAAAAGCTGTGTGTTTGAGCACATAAAGTACTATTTTTCTTGAAAATTCAACAAGATGCAATCATGATGTGTTGTGACATCTTCAAAATCTCGTCGATCTGATTAATTTGACACTTTGGTTAACAAATTTGGTCCACATTTGCCAAAGTTATCGAGCTTCAAAATTGGAAAAGTCACAAAAGTTGTGTGTTTGAGCACATAAAGTACTATTTTTCTTGGAAATTCAACAAGATGCAATCATGATGTGTTGTGACATCTTCAAAATCTCGTCGATCTGATTAATTTGACACTTTGCTTAACAAATTTGGTCTTCATTTGCCAAAGTTATCGAGCTTCAAAATTGGAAAAGTCACAAAAGTTGTGTGTTTGAGCACATAAAGTACTATTTTTCTTGGAAATTCAACAAGATGCAATCATGATGTGTTGTGACATCTTCAAAATCTCGTTGAGGTGATTACTTTGACACTATGGTTAACAAATTTGGTCCACATTTGCCAAAGTTCTCGAGCTTCAAAATTGGAAAAGTCACAAAAGTTGTGTGTTTGAGCACATAAAGTACTATTTTTGTTGGAAATTCAACAAGATGCAATCATGATGTGTTGTGACATCTTCAAAATCTCGTCGATCTGATTAATTTGACACTTTGTTTAACAAATTTGGTCTTCATTTGCCAAAGTTATCGAGCTTCAAAATTGGAAAAGTCACAAAAGCTGTGTGTTTGAGCACATAAAGTACTATTTTTCTTGAAAATTCAACAATATGCAATCATGATGTGTTGTGACATCTTCAAAATCTCGTCGATCTGATTAATTTGACACTTTGGTTAACAAATTTGGTCCACATTTGCCAAAGTTATCGAGCTTCAAAATTGGAAAAGTCACAAAAGTTGTGTGTTTGAGCACATAAAGTACTATTTTTCTTGGAAATTCAACAAGATGCTATCATGAATTGTTGTGTCATTTTAAAGATCTCGTCGAGCTGATTAATTTGACACTTTGGTTAACAAATTTGGTCCACATTTGCCAAAGTTATCGAGCTTCAAAATTGGAAAAGTCACAAAAGTTGTGTGTTTGAGCACATAAAGTACTATTTTTCTTTGAAATTCAACAAGATGCAATCATGATGTGTTGTGACATCTTCAAAATCTCGTCGATCTGATTAATTTGACACTTTGTTTAACAAATTTGGTCTTCATTTGCCAAAGTTATCGAGCTTCAAAATTGGAAAAGTCACAAAAGTTGTGTGTTTGAGCACATAAAGTACTATTTTTCTTGGAAATTCAACAAGATGCAATCATGATGTGTTGTGACATCTTCAAAATCTCGTTGAGGTGATTACTTTGACACTATGGTTAACAAATTTGGTCCACATTTGCCAAAGTTCTCGAGCTTCAAAATTGGAAAAGTCACAAAAGTTGTGTGTTTGAGCACATAAAGTACTATTTTTCTTGGAAATTCAAAAAGATGCAATCATGATGTGTTGTGACATCTTCAAAATCTCGTCGAGCTGATTAATTTGACACTTTGGTTAAAAAATTTGGTCCACATTTGCCAAAGTTATCGAGCTTCAAAGTTTGAAAAGTCACAAAAGTTGTGTGTTTGAGCACATAAAGTACTATTTTTCTTGGAAATTCAACAAGATGCAATCATGAATTGTTGTGTCATTTTAAAGATCTCGTCGAGCTGATTAATGTGACACTTTGGTTAACAAATTTGGTCTTCATTTGCCAAAGTTATCGAGCTTCAAAGTTTGAAAAGTCACAAAAGTTGTGTGTTTGAGCACATAAAGTACTATTTTGCTTGGAAATTCAACAAGATGCAAGCATGATGTGTTGTGACATCTTCAAAATCTCGTCGATCTGATTAATTTGACACTTTGTTTAACAAATTTGGTCTTCATTTGCCAAAGTTATCGAGCTTCAAAATTGGAAAAGTCACAAAAGTTGTGTGTTTGAGCACATAAAGTACTATTTTGCTTGGAAATTCAACAAGATGCAATCATGATGTGTTGTGACATCTTCAAAATCTCGTTGAGGTGATTACTTTGACACTATGGTTAACAAATTTGGTCCACATTTGCCAAAGTTCTCGAGCTTCAAAATTGGAAAAGTCACAAAAGTTGTGTGTTTGAGCACATAAAGTACTATTTTTGTTGGAAATTCAACAAGATGCAATCATGATGTGTTGTGACATCTTCAAAATCTCGTCGATCTGATTAATTTGACACTTTGTTTAACAAATTTGGTCTTCATTTGCCAAAGTTATCGAGCTTCAAAATTGGAAAAGTCACAAAAGCTGTGTGTTTGAGCACATAAAGTACTATTTTTCTTGAAAATTCAACAATATGCAATCATGATGTGTTGTGACATCTTCAAAATCTCGTCGATCTGATTAATTTGACACTTTGGTTAACAAATTTGGTCCACATTTGCAAAAGTTATCGAGCTTCAAAATTGGAAAAGTCACAAAAGTTGTGTGTTTGAGCACATAAAGTACTATTTTTCTTGGAAATTCAACAAGATGCAATCATGAATTGTTGTGTCATTTTAAAGATCTCGTCGAGCTGATTAATTTGACACTTTGGTTAACAAATTTGGTCCACATTTGCCAAAGTTATCGAGCTTCAAAATTGGAAAAGTCACAAAAGTTGTGTGTTTGAGCACATAAAGTACTATTTTTCTTGGAAATTCAAAAAGATGCAATCATGATGTGTTGTGACATCTTCAAAATCTCGTCGAGCTGATTAATTTGACACTTTGGTTAAAAAATTTGGTCCACATTTGCCAAAGTTATCGAGCTTCAAAATTGGAAAAGTCACAAAAGTTGTGTGTTTGAGCACATAAATTACTATTTTTCTTGGAAATTCAACAAGATGCAATCATGAATTGTTGTGTCATTTTAAAGATCTCGTCGAGCTGATTAATTTGACACTTTGGTTAACAAATTTGGTCCACATTTGCCAAAGTTATCGAGCTTCAAAGTTTGAAAAGTCACAAAAGTTGTGTGTTTGAGCACATAAAGTACTATTTTTCTTGGAAATTCAACAAGATGCAATCATGATGTGTTGTGACATCTTCAAAATCTCGTCGATCTGATTAATTTGACACTTTGTTTAACAAATTTGGTCTTCATTTGCCAAAGTTATCGAGCTTCAAAATTGGAAAAGTCACAAAAGTTGTGTGTTTGAGCACATAAAGTACTATTTTTCTTGGAAATTCAACAAGATGCAATCATGATGTGTTGTGACATCTTCAAAATCTCGTTGAGGTGATTACTTTGACACTATGGTTAACAAATTTGGTCCACATTTGCCAAAGTTCTCGAGCTTCAAAATTGGAAAAGTCACAAAAGTTGTGTGTTTGAGCACATAAAGTACTATTTTTGTTGGAAATTCAACAAGATGCAATCATGATGTGTTGTGACATCTTCAAAATCTCGTCGATCTGATTAATTTGACACTTTGTTTAACAAATTTGGTCTTCATTTGCCAAAGTTATCGAGCTTCAAAATTGGAAAAGTCACAAAAGCTGTGTGTTTGAGCACATAAAGTACTATTTTTCTTGAAAATTCAACAATATGCAATCATGATGTGTTGTGACATCTTCAAAATCTCGTCGATCTGATTAATTTGACACTTTGGTTAACAAATTTGGTCCACATTTGCCAAAGTTATCGAGCTTCAAAATTGGAAAAGTCACAAAAGTTGTGTGTTTGAGCACATAAAGTACTATTTTTCTTGGAAATTCAACAAGATGCAATCATGAATTGTTGTGTCATTTTAAAGATCTCGTCGAGCTGATTAATTTGACACTTTGGTTAACAAATTTGGTCCACATTTGCCAAAGTTATCGAGCTTCAAAATTGGAAAAGTCACAAAAGTTGTGTGTTTGAGCACATAAAGTACTATTTTTCTTGGAAATTCAACAAGATGCAATCATGATGTGTTGTGACATCTTCAAAATCTCGTCGATCTGATTAATTTGACACTTTGTTTAACAAATTTGGTCTTCATTTGCCAAAGTTATCGAGCTTCAAAATTGGAAAAGTCACAAAAGTTGTGTGTTTGAGCACATAAAGTACTATTTTTCTTGGAAATTCAACAAGATGCAATCATGATGTGTTGTGACATCTTCAAAATCTCGTTGAGGTGATTACTTTGACACTATGGTTAACAAATTTGGTCCACATTTGCCAAAGTTCTCGAGCTTCAAAATTGGAAAAGTCACAAAAGTTGTGTGTTTGAGCACATAAAGTACTATTTTTGTTGGAAATTCAACAAGATGCAATCATGATGTGTTGTGACATCTTCAAAATCTCGTCGATCTGATTAATTTGACACTTTGTTTAACAAATTTGGTCTTCATTTGCCAAAGTTATCGAGCTTCAAAATTGGAAAAGTCACAAAAGCTGTGTGTTTGAGCACATAAAGAACTATTTTTCTTGAAAATTCAACAATATGCAATCATGATGTGTTGTGACATCTTCAAAATCTCGTCGATCTGATTAATTTGACACTTTGGTTAACAAATTTGGTCCACATTTGCCAAAGTTATCGAGCTTCAAAATTGGAAAAGTCACAAAAGTTGTGTGTTTGAGCACATAAAGTACTATTTTTCTTGGAAATTCAACAAGATGCAATCATGATGTGTTGTGACATCTTCAAAATCTCGTCGATCTGATTAATTTGACACTTTGTTTAACAAATTTGGTCTTCATTTGCCAAAGTTATCGAGCTTCAAAATTGGAAAAGTCACAAAAGTTGTGTGTTTGAGCACATAAAGTACTATTTTTCTTGGAAATTCAACAAGATGCAATCATGATGTGTTGTGACATCTTCAAAATCTCGTTGAGGTGATTACTTTGACACTATGGTTAACAAATTTGGTCCACATTTGCCAAAGTTCTCGAGCTTCAAAATTGGAAAAGTCACAAAAGTTGTGTGTTTGAGCACATAAAGTACTATTTTTGTTGGAAATTCAACAAGATGCAATCATGATGTGTTGTGACATCTTCAAAATCTCGTCGATCTGATTAATTTGACACTTTGTTTAACAAATTTGGTCTTCATTTGCCAAAGTTATCGAGCTTCAAAATTGGAAAAGTCACAAAAGCTGTGTGTTTGAGCACATAAAGTACTATTTTTCTTGAAAATTCAACAATATGCAATCATGATGTGTTGTGACATCTTCAAAATCTCGTCGATCTGATTAATTTGACACTTTGGTTAACAAATTTGGTCCACATTTGCCAAAGTTATCGAGCTTCAAAATTGGAAAAGTCACAAAAGTTGTGTGTTTGAGCACATAAAGTACTATTTTTCTTGGAAATTCAACAAGATGCAATCATGAATTGTTGTGTCATTTTAAAGATCTCGTCGAGCTGATTAATTTGACACTTTGGTTAACAAATTTGGTCCACATTTGCCAAAGTTATCGAGCTTCAAAATTGGAAAAGTCACAAAAGTTGTGTGTTTGAGCACATAAAGTACTATTTTTCTTGGAAATTCAACAAGATGCAATCATGATGTGTTGTGACATCTTCAAAATCTCGTTGAGGTGATTACTTTGACACTATGGTTAACAAATTTGGTCCACATTTGCCAAAGTTCTCGAGCTTCAAAATTGGAAAAGTCACAAAAGTTGTGTGTTTGAGCACATAAAGTACTATTTTTGTTGGAAATTCAACAAGATGCAATCATGATGTGTTGTGACATCTTCAAAATCTCGTCGATCTGATTAATTTGACACTTTGGTTAACAAATTTGGTCCACATTTGCCAAAGTTATCGAGCTTCAAAATTGGAAAAGTCACAAAAGTTGTGTGTTTGAGCACATAAAGTACTATTTTTCTTGGAAATTCAAAAAGATGCAATCATGATGTGTTGTGACATCTTCAAAATCTCGTCGAGCTGATTAATTTGACACTTTGGTTAACAAATTTGGTCCACATTTGCCAAAGTTATCGAGCTTCAAAGTTTGAAAAGTCACAAAAGTTGTGTGTTTGAGCACATAAAGTACTATTTTTCTTGAAAATTCAACAAGATGCAATCATGATGTGTTGTGACATCTTCAAAATCTCGTCGAGCTTATTACTTTGACACTTTGGTTAACAAATTTGGTCCACATTTGCCAAAGTTATCGAGCTTCAAAGTTTGAAAAGTCACAAAAGTTGTGTGTTTGAGCACATAAAGTACTATTTTTCTTGGAAATTCAACAAGATGCAATCATGATGTGTTGTGACATCTTCAAAATCTCGTCGATCTGATTAATTTGACACTTTGTTTAACAAATTTGGTCTTCATTTGCCAAAGTTATCGAGCTTCAAAATTGGAAAAGTCACAAAAGTTGTGTGTTTGAGCACATAAAGTACTATTTTTCTTGGAAATTCAACAAGATGCAATCATGATGTGTTGTGACATCTTCAAAATCTCGTTGAGGTGATTACTTTGACACTATGGTTAACAAATTTGGTCCACATTTGCCAAAGTTCTCGAGCTTCAAAATTGGAAAAGTCACAAAAGTTGTGTGTTTGAGCACATAAAGTACTATTTTTGTTGGAAATTCAACAAGATGCAATCATGATGTGTTGTGACATCTTCAAAATCTCGTCGATCTGATTAATTTGACACTTTGTTTAACAAATTTGGTCTTCATTTGCCAAAGTTATCGAGCTTCAAAATTGGAAAAGTCACAAAAGCTGTGTGTTTGAGCACATAAAGTACTATTTTTCTTGAAAATTCAACAATATGCAATCATGATGTGTTGTGACATCTTCAAAATCTCGTCGATCTGATTAATTTGACACTTTGGTTAACAAATTTGGTCCACATTTGCCAAAGTTATCGAGCTTCAAAATTGGAAAAGTCACAAAAGTTGTGTGTTTGAGCACATAAAGTACTATTTTTCTTGGAAATTCAACAAGATGCAATCATGAATTGTTGTGTCATTTTAAAGATCTCGTCGAGCTGATTAATTTGACACTTTGGTTAACAAATTTGGTCCACATTTGCCAAAGTTATCGAGCTTCAAAATTGGAAAAGTCACAAAAGTTGTGTGTTTGAGCACATAAAGTACTATTTTTCTTGGAAATTCAACAAGATGCAATCATGATGTGTTGTGACATCTTCAAAATCTCGTTGAGGTGATTACTTTGACACTATGGTTAACAAATTTGGTCCACATTTGCCAAAGTTCTCGAGCTTCAAAATTGGAAAAGTCACAAAAGTTGTGTGTTTGAGCACATAAAGTACTATTTTTGTTGGAAATTCAACAAGATGCAATCATGATGTGTTGTGACATCTTCAAAATCTCGTCGATCTGATTAATTTGACACTTTGTTTAACAAATTTGGTCTTCATTTGCCAAAGTTATCGAGCTTCAAAATTGGAAAAGTCACAAAAGCTGTGTGTTTGAGCACATAAAGTACTATTTTTCTTGAAAATTCAACAATATGCAATCATGATGTGTTGTGACATCTTCAAAATCTCGTCGATCTGATTAATTTGACACTTTGGTTAACAAATTTGGTCCACATTTGCCAAAGTTATCGAGCTTCAAAATTGGAAAAGTCACAAAAGTTGTGTGTTTGAGCACATAAAGTACTATTTTTCTTGGAAATTCAACAAGATGCAATCATGAATTGTTGTGTCATTTTAAAGATCTCGTCGAGCTGATTAATTTGACACTTTGGTTAACAAATTTGGTCCACATTTGCCAAAGTTATCGAGCTTCAAAATTGGAAAAGTCACAAAAGTTGTGTGTTTGAGCACATAAAGTACTATTTTTCTTGGAAATTCAAAAAGATGCAATCATGATGTGTTGTGACATCTTCAAAATCTCGTCGAGCTGATTAATTTGACACTTTGGTTAAAAAATTTGGTCCACATTTGCCAAAGTTATCGAGCTTCAAAGTTTGAAAAGTCACAAAAGTTGTGTGTTTGAGCACATAAAGTACTATTTTTCTTGGAAATTCAACAAGATGCAATCATGAATTGTTGTGTCATTTTAAAGATCTCGTCGAGCTGATTAATGTGACACTTTGGTTAACAAATTTGGTCTTCATTTGCCAAAGTTATCGAGCTTCAAAGTTTGAAAAGTCACAAAATATGTGTGTTTGAGCACATAAAGTACTATTTTTCTTGGAAATTCAACAAGATGCAATCATGATGTGTTGTGACATCTTCAAAATCTCGTCGATCTGATTAATTTGACACTTTGTTTAACAAATTTGGTCTTCATTTGCCAAAGTTATCGAGCTTCAAAATTGGAAAAGTCACAAAAGTTGTGTGTTTGAGCACATAAAGTACTATTTTTCTTGGAAATTCAACAAGATGCAATCATGATGTGTTGTGACATCTTCAAAATCTCGTCGATCTGATTAATTTGACACTTTGTTTAACAAATTTGGTCTTCATTTGCCAAAGTTATCGAGCTTCAAAATTGGAAAAGTCACAAAAGCTGTGTGTTTGAGCACATAAAGTACTATTTTTCTTGAAAATTCAACAATATGCAATCATGATGTGTTGTGACATCTTCAAAATCTCGTCGATCTGATTAATTTGACACTTTGGTTAACAAATTTGGTCCACATTTGCCAAAGTTATCGAGCTTCAAAATTGGAAAAGTCACAAAAGTTGTGTGTTTGAGCACATAAAGTACTATTTTTCTTGGAAATTCAACAAGATGCAATCATGATGTGTTGTGACATCTTCAAAATCTCGTCGATCTGATTAATTTGACACTTTGTTTAACAAATTTGGTCTTCATTTGCCAAAGTTATCGAGCTTCAAAATTGGAAAAGTCACAAAAGTTGTGTGTTTGAGCACATAAAGTACTATTTTTCTTGGAAATTCAACAAGATGCAATCATGATGTGTTGTGACATCTTCAAAATCTCGTTGAGGTGATTACTTTGACACTATGGTTAACAAATTTGGTCCACATTTGCCAAAGTTCTCGAGCTTCAAAATTGGAAAAGTCACAAAAGTTGTGTGTTTGAGCACATAAAGTACTATTTTTGTTGGAAATTCAACAAGATGCAATCATGATGTGTTGTGACATCTTCAAAATCTCGTCGATCTGATTAATTTGACACTTTGTTTAACAAATTTGGTCTTCATTTGCCAAAGTTATCGAGCTTCAAAATTGGAAAAGTCACAAAAGCTGTGTGTTTGAGCACATAAAGTACTATTTTTCTTGAAAATTCAACAATATGCAATCATGATGTGTTGTGACATCTTCAAAATCTCGTCGATCTGATTAATTTGACACTTTGGTTAACAAATTTGGTCCACATTTGCCAAAGTTATCGAGCTTCAAAATTGGAAAAGTCACAAAAGTTGTGTGTTTGAGCACATAAAGTACTATTTTTCTTGGAAATTCAACAAGATGCAATCATGAATTGTTGTGTCATTTTAAAGATCTCGTCGAGCTGATTAATGTGACACTTTGGTTAACAAATTTGGTCTTCATTTGCCAAAGTTATCGAGCTTCAAAGTTTGAAAAGTCACAAAATATGTGTGTTTGAGCACATAAAGTACTATTTTTCTTGGAAATTCAACAAGATGCAATCATGATGTGTTGTGACATCTTCAAAATCTCGTCGATCTGATTAATTTGACACTTTGTTTAACAAATTTGGTCTTCATTTGCCAAAGTTATCGAGCTTCAAAATTGGAAAAGTCACAAAAGTTGTGTGTTTGAGCACATAAAGTACTATTTTTCTTGGAAATTCAACAAGATGCAATCATGATGTGTTGTGACATCTTCAAAATCTCGTCGATCTGATTAATTTGACACTTTGTTTAACAAATTTGGTCTTCATTTGCCAAAGTTATCGAGCTTCAAAATTGGAAAAGTCACAAAAGTTGTGTGTTTGAGCACATAAAGTACTATTTTTCTTGGAAATTCAACAAGATGCAATCATGATGTGTTGTGACATCTTCAAAATCTCGTTGAGGTGATTACTTTGACACTATGGTTAACAAATTTGGTCCACATTTGCCAAAGTTCTCGAGCTTCAAAATTGGAAAAGTCACAAAAGTTGTGTGTTTGAGCACATAAAGTACTATTTTTGTTGGAAATTCAACAAGATGCAATCATGATGTGTTGTGACATCTTCAAAATCTCGTCGATCTGATTAATTTGACACTTTGTTTAACAAATTTGGTCTTCATTTGCCAAAGTTATCGAGCTTCAAAATTGGAAAAGTCACAAAAGCTGTGTGTTTGAGCACATAAAGTACTATTTTTCTTGAAAATTCAACAATATGCAATCATGATGTGTTGTGACATCTTCAAAATCTCGTCGATCTGATTAATTTGACACTTTGGTTAACAAATTTGGTCCACATTTGCCAAAGTTATCGAGCTTCAAAATTGGAAAAGTCACAAAAGTTGTGTGTTTGAGCACATAAAGTACTATTTTTCTTGGAAATTCAACAAGATGCAATCATGAATTGTTGTGTCATTTTAAAGATCTCGTCGAGCTGATTAATTTGACACTTTGGTTAACAAATTTGGTCCACATTTGCCAAAGTTATCGAGCTTCAAAATTGGAAAAGTCACAAAAGTTGTGTGTTTGAGCACATAAAGTACTATTTTTCTTGGAAATTCAAAAAGATGCAATCATGATGTGTTGTGACATCTTCAAAATCTCGTCGAGCTGATTAATTTGACACTTTGGTTAAAAAATTTGGTCCACATTTGCCAAAGTTATCGAGCTTCAAAGTTTGAAAAGTCACAAAAGTTGTGTGTTTGAGCACATAAAGTACTATTTTTCTTGGAAATTCAACAAGATGCAATCATGAATTGTTGTGTCATTTTAAAGATCTCGTCGAGCTGATTAATGTGACACTTTGGTTAACAAATTTGGTCTTCATTTGCCAAAGTTATCGAGCTTCAAAGTTTGAAAAGTCACAAAATATGTGTGTTTGAGCACATAAAGTACTATTTTTCTTGGAAATTCAACAAGATGCAATCATGATGTGTTGTGACATCTTCAAAATCTCGTCGATCTGATTAATTTGACACTTTGTTTAACAAATTTGGTCTTCATTTGCCAAAGTTATCGAGCTTCAAAATTGGAAAAGTCACAAAAGTTGTGTGTTTGAGCACATAAAGTACTATTTTTCTTGGAAATTCAAAAAGATGCAATCATGATGTGTTGTGACATCTTCAAAATCTCGTCGAGCTGATTAATTTGACACTTTGGTTAAAAAATTTGGTCCACATTTGCCAAAGTTATCGAGCTTCAAAGTTTGAAAAGTCACAAAAGTTGTGTGTTTGAGCACATAAAGTACTATTTTTCTTGGAAATTCAACAAGATGCAATCATGAATTGTTGTGTCATTTTAAAGATCTCGTCGAGCTGATTAATGTGACACTTTGGTTAACAAATTTGGTCTTCATTTGCCAAAGTTATCGAGCTTCAAAGTTTGAAAAGTCACAAAATATGTGTGTTTGAGCACATAAAGTACTATTTTTCTTGGAAATTCAACAAGATGCAATCATGATGTGTTGTGACATCTTCAAAATCTCGTCGATCTGATTAATTTGACACTTTGTTTAACAAATTTGGTCTTCATTTGCCAAAGTTCTCGAGCTTCAAAATTGGAAAAGTCACAAAAGTTGTGTGTTTGAGCACATAAAGTACTATTTTTCTTGGAAATTCAACAAGATGCAATCATGATGTGTTGTGACATCTTCAAAATCTCGTCGATCTGATTAATTTGACACTTTGTTTAACAAATTTGGTCTTCATTTGCCAAAGTTATCGAGCTTCAAAATTGGAAAAGTCACAAAAGCTGTGTGTTTGAGCACATAAAGTACTATTTTTCTTGAAAATTCAACAATATGCAATCATGATGTGTTGTGACATCTTCAAAATCTCGTCGATCTGATTAATTTGACACTTTGGTTAACAAATTTGGTCCACATTTGCCAAAGTTATCGAGCTTCAAAATTGGAAAAGTCACAAAAGTTGTGTGTTTGAGCACATAAAGTACTATTTTTCTTGGAAATTCAACAAGATGCAATCATGAATTGTTGTGTCATTTTAAAGATCTCGTCGAGCTGATTAATTTGACACTTTGGTTAACAAATTTGGTCCACATTTGCCAAAGTTATCGAGCTTCAAAATTGGAAAAGTCACAAAAGTTGTGTGTTTGAGCACATAAAGTACTATTTTTCTTGGAAATTCAAAAAGATGCAATCATGATGTGTTGTGACATCTTCAAAATCTCGTCGAGCTGATTAATTTGACACTTTGGTTAAAAAATTTGGTCCACATTTGCCAAAGTTATCGAGCTTCAAAGTTTGAAAAGTCACAAAAGTTGTGTGTTTGAGCACATAAAGTACTATTTTTCTTGGAAATTCAACAAGATGCAATCATGAATTGTTGTGTCATTTTAAAGATCTCGTCGAGCTGATTAATGTGACACTTTGGTTAACAAATTTGGTCTTCATTTGCCAAAGATATCGAGCTTCAAAGTTTGAAAAGTCACAAAATATGTGTGTTTGAGCACATAAAGTACTATTTTTCTTGGAAATTCAACAAGATGCTATCATGAATTGTTGTGTCATTTTAAAGATCTCGTCGAGCTGATTAATTTGACACTTTGTTTAACAAATTTGGTCTTCATTTGCCAAAGTTATCGAGCTTCAAAATTGGAAAAGTCACAAAAGCTGTGTGTTTGAGCACATAAAGTACTATTTTTCTTGAAAATTCAACAATATGCAATCATGATGTGTTGTGACATCTTCAAAATCTCGTCGATCTGATTAATTTGACACTTTGGTTAACAAATTTGGTCCACATTTGCCAAAGTTATCGAGCTTCAAAATTGGAAAAGTCACAAAAGTTGTGTGTTTGAGCACATAAAGTACTATTTTTCTTGGAAATTCAAAAAGATGCAATCATGATGTGTTGTGACATCTTCAAAATCTCGTTGAGGTGATTACTTTGACACTATGGTTAACAAATTTGGTCCACATTTGCCAAAGTTCTCGAGCTTCAAAATTGGAAAAGTCACAAAAGTTGTGTGTTTGAGCACATAAAGTACTATTTTTGTTGGAAATTCAACAAGATGCAATCATGATGTGTTGTGACATCTTCAAAATCTCGTCGATCTGATTAAATTGACACTTTGGTTAACAAATTTGGTCCACATTTGCCAAAGTTATCGAGCTTCAAAATTGGAAAAGTCACAAAAGTTGTGTGTTTGAGCACATAAAGTACTATTTTTCTTGGAAATTCAACAAGATGCAATCATGATGTGTTGTGACATCTTCAAAATCTCGTCGATCTGATTAATTTGACACTTTGTTTAACAAATTTGGTCTTCATTTGCCAAAGTTATCGAGCTTCAAAATTGGAAAAGTCACAAAAGTTGTGTGTTTGAGCACATAAAGTACTATTTTTCTTGGAAATTCAACAAGATGCAATCATGATGTGTTGTGACATCTTCAAAATCTCGTTGAGGTGATTACTTTGACACTATGGTTAACAAATTTGGTCCACATTTGCCAAAGTTCTCGAGCTTCAAAATTGGAAAAGTCACAAAAGTTGTGTGTTTGAGCACATAAAGTACTATTTTTGTTGGAAATTCAACAAGATGCAATCATGATGTGTTGTGACATCTTCAAAATCTCGTCGATCTGATTAATTTGACACTTTGGTTAACAAATTTGGTCCACATTTGCCAAAGTTATCGAGCTTCAAAATTGGAAAAGTCACAAAAGTTGTGTGTTTGAGCACATAAAGTACTATTTTTCTTGGAAATTCAACAAGATGCAATCATGAATTGTTGTGTCATTTTAAAGATCTCGTCGAGCTGATTAATTTGACACTTTGGTTAACAAATTTGGTCCACATTTGCCAAAGTTATCGAGCTTCAAAATTGGAAAAGTCATAAAAGTTGTGTGTTTGAGCACATAAAGTACTATTTTTCTTGGAAATTCAAAAAGATGCAATCATGATGTGTTGTGACATCTTCAAAATCTCGTCGAGCTGATTAATTTGACACTTTGGTTAAAAAATTTGGTCCACATTTGCCAAAGTTATCGAGCTTCAAAGTTTGAAAAGTCACAAAAGTTGTGTGTTTGAGCACATAAAGTACTATTTTTCTTGGAAATTCAACAAGATGCAATTATGAATTGTTGTGTCATTTTAAAGATCTCGTCGAGCTGATTAATGTGACACTTTGGTTAACAAATTTGGTCTTCATTTGCCAAAGTTATCGAGCTTCAAAGTTTGAAAAGTCACAAAATATGTGTGTTTGAGCACATAAAGTACTATTTTTCTTGGAAATTCAACAAGATGCAATCATGATGTGTTGTGACATCTTCAAAATCTCGTCGATCTGATTAATTTGACACTTTGTTTAACAAATTTGGTCTTCATTTGCCAAAGTTATCGAGCTTCAAAATTGGAAAAGTCACAAAAGTTGTGTGTTTGAGCACATAAAGTACTATTTTTCTTGGAAATTCAACAAGATGCAATCATGATGTGTTGTGACATATTCAAAATCTCGTCGATCTGATTAATTTGACACTTTGTTTAACAAATTTGGTCTTCATTTGCCAAAGTTATCGAGCTTCAAAATTGGAAAAGTCACAAAAGTTGTGTGTTTGAGCACATAAAGTACTATTTTTCTTGGAAATTCAACAAGATGCAATCATGATGTGTTGTGACATCTTCAAAATCTCGTTGAGGTGATTACTTTGACACTATGGTTAACAAATTTGGTCCACATTTGCCAAAGTTCTCGAGCTTCAAAATTGGAAAAGTCACAAAAGTTGTGTGTTTGAGCACATAAAGTACTATTTTTGTTGGAAATTCAACAAGATGCAATCATGATGTGTTGTGACATCTTCAAAATCTCGTCGATCTGATTAATTTGACACTTTGGTTAACAAATTTGGTCCACATTTGCCAAAGTTATCGAGCTTCAAAATTGGAAAAGTCACAAAAGTTGTGTGTTTGAGCACATAAAGTACTATTTTTCTTGGAAATTCAAAAAGATGCAATCATGATGTGTTGTGACATCTTCAAAATCTCGTCGAGCTGATTAATTTGACACTTTGGTTAAAAAATTTGGTCCACATTTGCCAAAGTTATCGAGCTTCAAAGTTTGAAAAGTCACAAAAGTTGTGTGTTTGAGCACATAAAGTACTATTTTTCTTGGAAATTCAACAAGATGCAATTATGAATTGTTGTGTCATTTTAAAGATCTCGTCGAGCTGATTAATGTGACACTTTGGTTAACAAATTTGGTCTTCATTTGCCAAAGTTATCGAGCTTCAAAGTTTGAAAAGTCACAAAATATGTGTGTTTGAGCACATAAAGTACTATTTTTCTTGGAAATTCAACAAGATGCAATCATGATGTGTTGTGACATCTTCAAAATCTCGTCGATCTGATTAATTTGACACTTTGTTTAACAAATTTGGTCTTCATTTGCCAAAGTTATCGAGCTTCAAAATTGGAAAAGTCACAAAAGTTGTGTGTTTGAGCACATAAAGTACTATTTTTCTTGGAAATTCAACAAGATGCAATCATGATGTGTTGTGACATATTCAAAATCTCGTCGATCTGATTAATTTGACACTTTGTTTAACAAATTTGGTCTTCATTTGCCAAAGTTATCGAGCTTCAAAATTGGAAAAGTCACAAAAGTTGTGTGTTTGAGCACATAAAGTACTATTTTTCTTGGAAATTCAACAAGATGCAATCATGATGTGTTGTGACATCTTCAAAATCTCGTTGAGGTGATTACTTTGACACTATGGTTAACAAATTTGGTCCACATTTGCCAAAGTTCTCGAGCTTCAAAATTGGAAAAGTCACAAAAGTTGTGTGTTTGAGCACATAAAGTACTATTTTTCTTGGAAATTCAACAAGATGCAATTATGAATTGTTGTGTCATTTTAAAGATCTCGTCGAGCTGATTAATGTGACACTTTGGTTAACAAATTTGGTCTTCATTTGCCAAAGTTATCGAGCTTCAAAGTTTGAAAAGTCACAAAATATGTGTGTTTGAGCACATAAAGTACTATTTTTCTTGGAAATTCAACAAGATGCAATCATGAATTGTTGTGTCATTTTAAAGATCTCGTCGAGCTGATTAATTTGACACTTTGGTTAACAAATTTGGTCCACATTTGCCAAAGTTATCGAGCTTCAAAATTGGAAAAGTCACAAAAGTTGTGTGTTTGAGCACATAAAGTACTATTTTTCTTGGAAATTCAAAAAGATGCAATCATGATGTGTTGTGACATCTTCAAAATCTCGTCGAGCTGATTAATTTGACACTTTGGTTAAAAAATTTGGTCCACATTTGCCAAAGTTATCGAGCTTCAAAGTTTGAAAAGTCACAAAAGTTGTGTGTTTGAGCACATAAAGTACTATTTTTCTTGGAAATTCAACAAGATGCAATTATGAATTGTTGTGTCATTTTAAAGATCTCGTCGAGCTGATTAATGTGACACTTTGGTTAACAAATTTGGTCTTCATTTGCCAAAGTTATCGAGCTTCAAAGTTTGAAAAGTCACAAAATATGTGTGTTTGAGCACATAAAGTACTATTTTTCTTGGAAATTCAACAAGATGCAATCATGATGTGTTGTGACATCTTCAAAATCTCGTCGATCTGATTAATTTGACACTTTGTTTAACAAATTTGGTCTTCATTTGCCAAAGTTATCGAGCTTCAAAATTGGAAAAGTCACAAAAGTTGTGTGTTTGAGCACATAAAGTACTATTTTTCTTGGAAATTCAACAAGATGCAATCATGAATTGTTGTGTCATTTTAAAGATCTCGTCGAGCTGATTAATTTGACACTTTGGTTAACAAATTTGGTCCACATTTGCCAAAGTTATCGAGCTTCAAAATTGGAAAAGTCACAAAAGTTGTGTGTTTGAGCACATAAAGTACTATTTTTCTTGGAAATTCAAAAAGATGCAATCATGATGTGTTGTGACATCTTCAAAATCTCGTCGAGCTGATTAATTTGACACTTTGGTTAAAAAATTTGGTCCACATTTGCCAAAGTTATCGAGCTTCAAAGTTTGAAAAGTCACAAAAGTTGTGTGTTTGAGCACATAAAGTACTATTTTTCTTGGAAATTCAACAAGATGCAATTATGAATTGTTGTGTCATTTTAAAGATCTCGTCGAGCTGATTAATGTGACACTTTGGTTAACAAATTTGGTCTTCATTTGCCAAAGTTATCGAGCTTCAAAGTTTGAAAAGTCACAAAATATGTGTGTTTGAGCACATAAAGTACTATTTTTCTTGGAAATTCAACAAGATGCAATCATGATGTGTTGTGACATCTTCAAAATCTCGTCGATCTGATTAATTTGACACTTTGTTTAACAAATTTGGTCTTCATTTGCCAAAGTTATCGAGCTTCAAAATTGGAAAAGTCACAAAAGTTGTGTGTTTGAGCACATAAAGTACTATTTTTCTTGGAAATTCAACAAGATGCAATCATGATGTGTTGTGACATATTCAAAATCTCGTCGATCTGATTAATTTGACACTTTGTTTAACAAATTTGGTCTTCATTTGCCAAAGTTATCGAGCTTCAAAATTGGAAAAGTCACAAAAGTTGTGTGTTTGAGCACATAAAGTACTATTTTTCTTGGAAATTCAACAAGATGCAATCATGATGTGTTGTGACATCTTCAAAATCTCGTTGAGGTGATTACTTTGACACTATGGTTAACAAATTTGGTCCACATTTGCCAAAGTTCTCGAGCTTCAAAATTGGAAAAGTCACAAAAGTTGTGTGTTTGAGCACATAAAGTACTATTTTTGTTGGAAATTCAACAAGATGCAATCATGATGTGTTGTGACATCTTCAAAATCTCGTCGATCTGATTAATTTGACACTTTGGTTAACAAATTTGGTCCACATTTGCCAAAGTTATCGAGCTTCAAAATTGGAAAAGTCACAAAAGTTGTGTGTTTGAGCACATAAAGTACTATTTTTCTTGGAAATTCAAAAAGATGCAATCATGATGTGTTGTGACATCTTCAAAATCTCGTCGAGCTGATTAATTTGACACTTTGGTTAAAAAATTTGGTCCACATTTGCCAAAGTTATCGAGCTTCAAAGTTTGAAAAGTCACAAAAGTTGTGTGTTTGAGCACATAAAGTACTATTTTTCTTGGAAATTCAACAAGATGCAATTATGAATTGTTGTGTCATTTTAAAGATCTCGTCGAGCTGATTAATGTGACACTTTGGTTAACAAATTTGGTCTTCATTTGCCAAAGTTATCGAGCTTCAAAGTTTGAAAAGTCACAAAATATGTGTGTTTGAGCACATAAAGTACTATTTTTCTTGGAAATTCAACAAGATGCAATCATGATGTGTTGTGACATCTTCAAAATCTCGTCGATCTGATTAATTTGACACTTTGTTTAACAAATTTGGTCTTCATTTGCCAAAGTTATCGAGCTTCAAAATTGGAAAAGTCACAAAAGTTGTGTGTTTGAGCACATAAAGTACTATTTTTCTTGGAAATTCAACAAGATGCAATCATGATGTGTTGTGACATATTCAAAATCTCGTCGATCTGATTAATTTGACACTTTGTTTAACAAATTTGGTCTTCATTTGCCAAAGTTATCGAGCTTCAAAATTGGAAAAGTCACAAAAGTTGTGTGTTTGAGCACATAAAGTACTATTTTTCTTGGAAATTCAACAAGATGCAATCATGATGTGTTGTGACATCTTCAAAATCTCGTTGAGGTGATTACTTTGACACTATGGTTAACAAATTTGGTCCACATTTGCCAAAGTTCTCGAGCTTCAAAATTGGAAAAGTCACAAAAGTTGTGTGTTTGAGCACATAAAGTACTATTTTTGTTGGAAATTCAACAAGATGCAATCATGATGTGTTGTGACATCTTCAAAATCTCGTCGATCTGATTAATTTGACACTTTGGTTAACAAATTTGGTCCACATTTGCCAAAGTTATCGAGCTTCAAAATTGGAAAAGTCACAAAAGTTGTGTGTTTGAGCACATAAAGTACTATTTTTCTTGGAAATTCAAAAAGATGCAATCATGATGTGTTGTGACATCTTCAAAATCTCGTCGAGCTGATTAATGTGACACTTTGGTTAACAAATTTGGTCTTCATTTGCCAAAGTTATCGAGCTTCAAAGTTTGAAAAGTCACAAAATATGTGTGTTTGAGCACATAAAGTACTATTTTTCTTGGAAATTCAACAAGATGCAATCATGATGTGTTGTGACATCTTCAAAATCTCGTCGATCTGATTAATTTGACACTTTGTTTAACAAATTTGGTCTTCATTTGCCAAAGTTATCGAGCTTCAAAATTGGAAAAGTCACAAAAGTTGTGTGTTTGAGCACATAAAGTACTATTTTTCTTGGAAATTCAACAAGATGCAATCATGATGTGTTGTGACATCTTCAAAATCTCGTTGAGGTGATTACTTTGACACTATGGTTAACAAATTTGGTCCACATTTGCCAAAGTTCTCGAGCTTCAAAATTGGAAAAGTCACAAAAGTTGTGTGTTTGAGCACATAAAGTACTATTTTTGTTGGAAATTCAACAAGATGCAATCATGATGTGTTGTGACATCTTCAAAATCTCGTCGATCTGATTAATTTGACACTTTGGTTAACAAATTTGGTCCACATTTGCCAAAGTTATCGAGCTTCAAAATTGGAAAAGTCACAAAAGTTGTGTGTTTGAGCACATAAAGTACTATTTTTCTTGGAAATTCAAAAAGATGCAATCATGATGTGTTGTGACATCTTCAAAATCTCGTCGAGCTGATTAATTTGACACTTTGGTTAAAAAATTTGGTCCACATTTGCCAAAGTTATCGAGCTTCAAAGTTTGAAAAGTCACAAAAGTTGTGTGTTTGAGCACATAAAGTACTATTTTTCTTGGAAATTCAACAAGATGCAATCATGAATTGTTGTGTCATTTTAAAGATCTCGTCGAGCTGATTAATGTGACACTTTGGTTAACAAATTTGGTCTTCATTTGCCAAAGTTATCGAGCTTCAAAGTTTGAAAAGTCACAAAATATGTGTGTTTGAGCACATAAAGTACTATTTTTCTTGAAAATTCAACAATATGCAATCATGATGTGTTGTGACATCTTCAAAATCTCGTCGATCTGATTAATTTGACACTTTGGTTAACAAATTTGGTCCACATTTGCCAAAGTTATCGAGCTTCAAAATTGGAAAAGTCACAAAAGTTGTGTGTTTGAGCACATAAAGTACTATTTTTCTTGGAAATTCAACAAGATGCAATCATGAATTGTTGTGTCATTTTAAAGATCTCGTCGAGCTGATTAATTTGACACTTTGGTTAACAAATTTGGTCCACATTTGCCAAAGTTATCGAGCTTCAAAATTGGAAAAGTCACAAAAGTTGTGTGTTTGAGCACATAAAGTACTATTTTTCTTGGAAATTCAAAAATATGCAATCATGATGTGTTGTGACATCTTCAAAATCTCGTCGAGCTGATTAATTTGACACTTTGGTTAAAAAATTTGGTCCACATTTGCCAAAGTTATCGAGCTTCAAAGTTTGAAAAGTCACAAAAGTTGTGTGTTTGAGCACATAAAGTACTATTTTTCTTGGAAATTCAACAAGATGCAATCATGAATTGTTGTGTCATTTTAAAGATCTCGTCGAGCTGATTAATGTGACACTTTGGTTAACAAATTTGGTCTTCATTTGCCAAAGTTATCGAGCTTCAAAGTTTGAAAAGTCACAAAATATGTGTGTTTGAGCACATAAAGTACTATTTTTCTTGGAAATTCAACAAGATGCAATCATGATGTGTTGTGACATCTTCAAAATCTCGTCGATCTGATTAATTTGACACTTTGTTTAACAAATTTGGTCTTCATTTGCCAAAGTTATCGAGCTTCAAAATTGGAAAAGTCACAAAAGTTGTGTGTTTGAGCACATAAAGTACTATTTTGCTTGGAAATTCAACAAGATGCAATCATGATGTGTTGTGACATCTTCAAAATCTCGTTGAGGTGATTACTTTGACACTATGGTTAACAAATTTGGTCCACATTTGCCAAAGTTCTCGAGCTTCAAAATTGGAAAAGTCACAAAAGTTGTGTGTTTGAGCACATAAAGTACTATTTTTGTTGGAAATTCAACAAGATGCAATCATGATGTGTTGTGACATCTTCAAAATCTCGTCGATCTGATTAATTTGACACTTTGTTTAACAAATTTGGTCTTCATTTGCCAAAGTTATCGAGCTTCAAAATTGGAAAAGTCACAAAAGCTGTGTGTTTGAGCACATAAAGTACTATTTTTCTTGAAAATTCAACAATATGCAATCATGATGTGTTGTGACATCTTCAAAATCTCGTCGATCTGATTAATTTGACACTTTGGTTAACAAATTTGGTCCACATGTGCCAAAGTTATCGAGCTTCAAAATTGGAAAAGTCACAAAAGTTGTGTGTTTGAGCACATAAAGTACTATTTTTCTTGGAAATTCAACAAGATGCAATCATGAATTGTTGTGTCATTTTAAAGATCTCGTCGAGCTGATTAATTTGACACTTTGGTTAACAAATTTGGTCCACATTTGCCAAAGTTATCGAGCTTCAAAATTGGAAAAGTCACAAAAGTTGTGTGTTTGAGCACATAAAGTACTATTTTTCTTGGAAATTCAAAAAGATGCAATCATGATGTGTTGTGACATCTTCAAAATCTCGTCGAGCTGATTAATTTGACACTTTGGTTAAAAAATTTGGTCCACATTTGCCAAAGTTATCGAGCTTCAAAGTTTGAAAAGTCACAAAAGTTGTGTGTTTGAGCACATAAAGTACTATTTTTCTTGGAAATTCAACAAGATGCAATCATGAATTGTTGTGTCATTTTAAAGATCTCGTCGAGCTGATTAATTTGACACTTTGGTTAACAAATTTGGTCCACATTTGCCAAAGTTATCGAGCTTCAAAATTGGAAAAGTCACAAAAGTTGTGTGTTTGAGCACATAAAGTACTATTTTTCTTGGAAATTCAAAAAGATGCAATCATGATGTGTTGTGACATCTTCAAAATCTCGTCGAGCTGATTAATTTGACACTTTGGTTAAAAAATTTGGTCCACATTTGCCAAAGTTATCGAGCTTCAAAGTTTGAAAAGTCACAAAAGTTGTGTGTTTGAGCACATAAAGTACTATTTTTCTTGGAAATTCAACAAGATGCAATCATGAATTGTTGTGTCATTTTAAAGATCTCGTCGAGCTGATTAATGTGACACTTTGGTTAACAAATTTGGTCTTCATTTGCCAAAGTTATCGAGCTTCAAAGTTTGAAAAGTCACAAAATATGTGTGTTTGAGCACATAAAGTACTATTTTTCTTGGAAATTCAACAAGATGCAATCATGATGTGTTGTGACATCTTCAAAATCTCGTCGATCTGATTAATTTGACACTTTGTTTAACAAATTTGGTCTTCATTTGCCAAAGTTATCGAGCTTCAAAATTGGAAAAGTCACAAAAGTTGTGTGTTTGAGCACATAAAGTACTATTTTGCTTGGAAATTCAACAAGATGCAATCATGATGTGTTGTGACATCTTCAAAATCTCGTTGAGGTGATTACTTTGACACTATGGTTAACAAATTTGGTCCACATTTGCCAAAGTTCTCGAGCTTCAAAATTGGAAAAGTCACAAAAGTTGTGTGTTTGAGCACATAAAGTACTATTTTTGTTGGAAATTCAACAAGATGCAATCATGATGTGTTGTGACATCTTCAAAATCTCGTCGATCTGATTAATTTGACACTTTGTTTAACAAATTTGGTCTTCATTTGCCAAAGTTATCGAGCTTCAAAATTGGAAAAGTCACAAAAGCTGTGTGTTTGAGCACATAAAGTACTATTTTTCTTGAAAATTCAACAATATGCAATCATGATGTGTTGTGACATCTTCAAAATCTCGTCGATCTGATTAATTTGACACTTTGGTTAACAAATTTGGTCCACATTTGCCAAAGTTATCGAGCTTCAAAATTGGAAAAGTCACAAAAGTTGTGTGTTTGAGCACATAAAGTACTATTTTTCTTGGAAATTCAACAAGATGCAATCATGAATTGTTGTGTCATTTTAAAGATCTCGTCGAGCTGATTAATTTGACACTTTGGTTAACAAATTTGGTCCACATTTGCCAAAGTTATCGAGCTTCAAAATTGGAAAAGTCACAAAAGTTGTGTGTTTGAGCACATAAAGTACTATTTTTCTTGGAAATTCAAAAAGATGCAATCATGATGTGTTGTGACATCTTCAAAATCTCGTCGAGCTGATTAATTTGACACTTTGGTTAAAAAATTTGGTCCACATTTGCCAAAGTTATCGAGCTTCAAAGTTTGAAAAGTCACAAAAGTTGTGTGTTTGAGCACATAAAGTACTATTTTTCTTGGAAATTCAACAAGATGCAATCATGAATTGTTGTGTCATTTTAAAGATCTCGTCGAGCTGATTAATGTGACACTTTGGTTAACAAATTTGGTCTTCATTTGCCAAAGTTATCGAGCTTCAAAGTTTGAAAAGTCACAAAATATGTGTGTTTGAGCACATAAAGTACTATTTTTCTTGGAAATTCAACAAGATGCAATCATGATGTGTTGTGACATCTTCAAAATCTCGTCGATCTGATTAATTTGACACTTTGTTTAACAAATTTGGTCTTCATTTGCCAAAGTTATCGAGCTTCAAAATTGGAAAAGTCACAAAAGTTGTGTGTTTGAGCACATAAAGTACTATTTTTCTTGGAAATTCAACAAGATGCAATCATGATGTGTTGTGACATCTTCAAAATCTCGTCGAGCTGATTAATTTGACACTTTGGTTAACAAATTTGGTCCACATTTGCCAAAGTTATCGAGCTTCAAAGTTTGAAAAGTCACAAAAGTTGTGTGTTTGAGCACATAAAGTACTATTTTTCTTGGAAATTCAACAAGATGCAATCATGAATTGTTGTGTCATTTTAAAGATCTCGTCGAGCTGATTAATTTGACACTTTGGTTAACAAATTTGGTCCACATTTGCCAAAGTTATCGAGCTTCAAAGTTTGAAAAGTCACAAAATATGTGTGTTTGAGCACATAAAGTACTATTTTTCTTGGAAATTCAACAAGATGCAATCATGATGTGTTGTGACATCTTCAAAATCTCGTCGATCTGATTAATTTGACACTTTGTTTAACAAATTTGGTCTTCATTTGCCAAAGTTATCGAGCTTCAAAATTGGAAAAGTCACAAAAGTTGTGTGTTTGAGCACATAAAGTACTATTTTTCTTGGAAATTCAACAAGATGCAATCATGATGTGTTGTGACATCTTCAAAATCTCGTTGAGGTGATTACTTTGACACTATGGTTAACAAATTTGGTCCACATTTGCCAAAGTTCTCGAGCTTCAAAATTGGAAAAGTCACAAAAGTTGTGTCTTTGAGCACATAAAGTACTATTTTTGTTGGAAATTCAACAAGATGCAATCATGATGTGTTGTGACATCTTCAAAATCTCGTCGATCTGATTAATTTGACACTTTGTTTAACAAATTTGGTCTTCATTTGCCAAAGTTATCGAGCTTCAAAATTGGAAAAGTCACAAAAGCTGTGTGTTTGAGCACATAAAGTACTATTTTTCTTGAAAATTCAACAATATGCAATCATGATGTGTTGTGACATCTTCAAAATCTCGTCGATCTGATTAATTTGACACTTTGGTTAACAAATTTGGTCCACATTTGCCAAAGTTATCGAGCTTCAAAATTGGAAAAGTCACAAAAGTTGTGTGTTTGAGCACATAAAGTACTATTTTTCTTGGAAATTCAACAAGATGCAATCATGAATTGTTGTGTCATTTTAAAGATCTCGTCGAGCTGATTAATTTGACACTTTGGTTAACAAATTTGGTCCACATTTGCCAAAGTTATCGAGCTTCAAAATTGGAAAAGTCACAAAAGTTGTGTGTTTGAGCACATAAAGTACTATTTTTCTTGGAAATTCAAAAAGATGCAATCATGATGTGTTGTGACATCTTCAAAATCTCGTCGAGCTGATTAATTTGACACTTTGGTTAACAAATTTGGTCCACATTTGCCAAAGTTATCGAGCTTCAAAATTGGAAAAGTCACAAAAGTTGTGTGTTTGAGCACATAAAGTACTATTTTTCTTGGAAATTCAAAAATATGCAATCATGATGTGTTGTGACATCTTCAAAATCTCGTCGAGCTGATTAATTTGACACTTTGGTTAAAAAATTTGGTCCACATTTGCCAAAGTTATCGAGCTTCAAAGTTTGAAAAGTCACAAAAGTTGTGTGTTTGAGCACATAAAGTACTATTTTTCTTGGAAATTCAACAAGATGCAATCATGAATTGTTGTGTCATTTTAAAGATCTCGTCGAGCTGATTAATGTGACACTTTGGTTAACAAATTTGGTCTTCATTTGCCAAAGTTATCGAGCTTCAAAGTTTGAAAAGTCACAAAATATGTGTGTTTGAGCACATAAAGTACTATTTTTCTTGGAAATTCAACAAGATGCAATCATGATGTGTTGTGACATCTTCAAAATCTCGTCGATCTGATTAATTTGACACTTTGTTTAACAAATTTGGTCTTCATTTGCCAAAGTTATCGAGCTTCAAAATTGGAAAAGTCACAAAAGTTGTGTGTTTGAGCACATAAAGTACTATTTTGCTTGGAAATTCAACAAGATGCAATCATGATGTGTTGTGACATCTTCAAAATCTCGTTGAGGTGATTACTTTGACACTATGGTTAACAAATTTGGTCCACATTTGCCAAAGTTCTCGAGCTTCAAAATTGGAAAAGTCACAAAAGTTGTGTGTTTGAGCACATAAAGTACTATTTTTGTTGGAAATTCAACAAGATGCAATCATGATGTGTTGTGACATCTTCAAAATCTCGTCGATCTGATTAATTTGACACTTTGTTTAACAAATTTGGTCTTCATTTGCCAAAGTTATCGAGCTTCAAAATTGGAAAAGTCACAAAAGCTGTGTGTTTGAGCACATAAAGTACTATTTTTCTTGAAAATTCAACAATATGCAATCATGATGTGTTGTGACATCTTCAAAATCTCGTCGATCTGATTAATTTGACACTTTGGTTAACAAATTTGGTCCACATGTGCCAAAGTTATCGAGCTTCAAAATTGGAAAAGTCACAAAAGTTGTGTGTTTGAGCACATAAAGTACTATTTTTCTTGGAAATTCAACAAGATGCAATCATGAATTGTTGTGTCATTTTAAAGATCTCGTCGAGCTGATTAATTTGACACTTTGGTTAACAAATTTGGTCCACATTTGCCAAAGTTATCGAGCTTCAAAATTGGAAAAGTCACAAAAGTTGTGTGTTTGAGCACATAAAGTACTATTTTTCTTGGAAATTCAAAAAGATGCAATCATGATGTGTTGTGACATCTTCAAAATCTCGTCGAGCTGATTAATTTGACACTTTGGTTAAAAAATTTGGTCCACATTTGCCAAAGTTATCGAGCTTCAAAGTTTGAAAAGTCACAAAAGTTGTGTGTTTGAGCACATAAAGTACTATTTTTCTTGGAAATTCAACAAGATGCAATCATGAATTGTTGTGTCATTTTAAAGATCTCGTCGAGCTGATTAATTTGACACTTTGGTTAACAAATTTGGTCCACATTTGCCAAAGTTATCGAGCTTCAAAATTGGAAAAGTCACAAAAGTTGTGTGTTTGAGCACATAAAGTACTATTTTTCTTGGAAATTCAAAAAGATGCAATCATGATGTGTTGTGACATCTTCAAAATCTCGTCGAGCTGATTAATTTGACACTTTGGTTAAAAAATTTGGTCCACATTTGCCAAAGTTATCGAGCTTCAAAGTTTGAAAAGTCACAAAAGTTGTGTGTTTGAGCACATAAAGTACTATTTTTCTTGGAAATTCAACAAGATGCAATCATGAATTGTTGTGTCATTTTAAAGATCTCGTCGAGCTGATTAATGTGACACTTTGGTTAACAAATTTGGTCTTCATTTGCCAAAGTTATCGAGCTTCAAAGTTTGAAAAGTCACAAAATATGTGTGTTTGAGCACATAAAGTACTATTTTTCTTGGAAATTCAACAAGATGCAATCATGATGTGTTGTGACATCTTCAAAATCTCGTCGATCTGATTAATTTGACACTTTGTTTAACAAATTTGGTCTTCATTTGCCAAAGTTATCGAGCTTCAAAATTGGAAAAGTCACAAAAGTTGTGTGTTTGAGCACATAAAGTACTATTTTGCTTGGAAATTCAACAAGATGCAATCATGATGTGTTGTGACATCTTCAAAATCTCGTTGAGGTGATTACTTTGACACTATGGTTAACAAATTTGGTCCACATTTGCCAAAGTTCTCGAGCTTCAAAATTGGAAAAGTCACAAAAGTTGTGTGTTTGAGCACATAAAGTACTATTTTTGTTGGAAATTCAACAAGATGCAATCATGATGTGTTGTGACATCTTCAAAATCTCGTCGATCTGATTAATTTGACACTTTGTTTAACAAATTTGGTCTTCATTTGCCAAAGTTATCGAGCTTCAAAATTGGAAAAGTCACAAAAGCTGTGTGTTTGAGCACATAAAGTACTATTTTTCTTGAAAATTCAACAATATGCAATCATGATGTGTTGTGACATCTTCAAAATCTCGTCGATCTGATTAATTTGACACTTTGGTTAACAAATTTGGTCCACATTTGCCAAAGTTATCGAGCTTCAAAATTGGAAAAGTCACAAAAGTTGTGTGTTTGAGCACATAAAGTACTATTTTTCTTGGAAATTCAACAAGATGCAATCATGAATTGTTGTGTCATTTTAAAGATCTCGTCGAGCTGATTAATTTGACACTTTGGTTAACAAATTTGGTCCACATTTGCCAAAGTTATCGAGCTTCAAAATTGGAAAAGTCACAAAAGTTGTGTGTTTGAGCACATAAAGTACTATTTTTCTTGGAAATTCAAAAAGATGCAATCATGATGTGTTGTGACATCTTCAAAATCTCGTCGAGCTGATTAATTTGACACTTTGGTTAAAAAATTTGGTCCACATTTGCCAAAGTTATCGAGCTTCAAAGTTTGAAAAGTCACAAAAGTTGTGTGTTTGAGCACATAAAGTACTATTTTTCTTGGAAATTCAACAAGATGCAATCATGAATTGTTGTGTCATTTTAAAGATCTCGTCGAGCTGATTAATGTGACACTTTGGTTAACAAATTTGGTCTTCATTTGCCAAAGTTATCGAGCTTCAAAGTTTGAAAAGTCACAAAATATGTGTGTTTGAGCACATAAAGTACTATTTTTCTTGGAAATTCAACAAGATGCAATCATGATGTGTTGTGACATCTTCAAAATCTCGTCGATCTGATTAATTTGACACTTTGTTTAACAAATTTGGTCTTCATTTGCCAAAGTTATCGAGCTTCAAAATTGGAAAAGTCACAAAAGTTGTGTGTTTGAGCACATAAAGTACTATTTTTCTTGGAAATTCAACAAGATGCAATCATGATGTGTTGTGACATCTTCAAAATCTCGTCGAGCTGATTAATTTGACACTTTGGTTAACAAATTTGGTCCACATTTGCCAAAGTTATCGAGCTTCAAAGTTTGAAAAGTCACAAAAGTTGTGTGTTTGAGCACATAAAGTACTATTTTTCTTGGAAATTCAACAAGATGCAATCATGAATTGTTGTGTCATTTTAAAGATCTCGTCGAGCTGATTAATTTGACACTTTGGTTAACAAATTTGGTCCACATTTGCCAAAGTTATCGAGCTTCAAAGTTTGAAAAGTCACAAAATATGTGTGTTTGAGCACATAAAGTACTATTTTTCTTGGAAATTCAACAAGATGCAATCATGATGTGTTGTGACATCTTCAAAATCTCGTCGATCTGATTAATTTGACACTTTGTTTAACAAATTTGGTCTTCATTTGCCAAAGTTATCGAGCTTCAAAATTGGAAAAGTCACAAAAGTTGTGTGTTTGAGCACATAAAGTACTATTTTTCTTGGAAATTCAACAAGATGCAATCATGATGTGTTGTGACATCTTCAAAATCTCGTTGAGGTGATTACTTTGACACTATGGTTAACAAATTTGGTCCACATTTGCCAAAGTTCTCGAGCTTCAAAATTGGAAAAGTCACAAAAGTTGTGTCTTTGAGCACATAAAGTACTATTTTTGTTGGAAATTCAACAAGATGCAATCATGATGTGTTGTGACATCTTCAAAATCTCGTCGATCTGATTAATTTGACACTTTGTTTAACAAATTTGGTCTTCATTTGCCAAAGTTATCGAGCTTCAAAATTGGAAAAGTCACAAAAGCTGTGTGTTTGAGCACATAAAGTACTATTTTTCTTGAAAATTCAACAATATGCAATCATGATGTGTTGTGACATCTTCAAAATCTCGTCGATCTGATTAATTTGACACTTTGGTTAACAAATTTGGTCCACATTTGCCAAAGTTATCGAGCTTCAAAATTGGAAAAGTCACAAAAGTTGTGTGTTTGAGCACATAAAGTACTATTTTTCTTGGAAATTCAACAAGATGCAATCATGAATTGTTGTGTCATTTTAAAGATCTCGTCGAGCTGATTAATTTGACACTTTGGTTAACAAATTTGGTCCACATTTGCCAAAGTTATCGAGCTTCAAAATTGGAAAAGTCACAAAAGTTGTGTGTTTGAGCACATAAAGTACTATTTTTCTTGGAAATTCAAAAAGATGCAATCATGATGTGTTGTGACATCTTCAAAATCTCGTCGAGCTGATTAATTTGACACTTTGGTTAAAAAATTTGGTCCACAATTGCCAAAGTTATCGAGCTTCAAAGTTTGAAAAGTCACAAAAGTTGTGTGTTTGAGCACATAAAGTACTATTTTTCTTGGAAATTCAAAAAGATGCAATCATGATGTGTTGTGACATCTTCAAAATCTCGTCGATCTGATTAATTTGACACTTTGTTTAACAAATTTGGTCTTCATTTGCCAAAATTATCGAGCTTCAAAATTGGAAAAGTCACAAAAGTTGTGTGTTTGAGCACATAAAGTACTATTTTTCTTGGAAATTCAACAAGATGCAATCATGAATTGTTGTGTCATTTTAAAGATCTCGTCGAGCTGATTAATGTGACACTTTGGTTAACAAATTTGGTCTTCATTTGCCAAAGTTATCGAGCTTCAAAGTTTGAAAAGTCACAAAATATGTGTGTTTGAGCACATAAAGTACTATTTTTCTTGGAAATTCAACAAGATGCAATCATGATGTGTTGTGACATCTTCAAAATCTCGTCGATCTGATTAATTTGACACTTTGTTTAACAAATTTGGTCTTCATTTGCCAAAGTTATCGAGCTTCAAAATTGGAAAAGTCACAAAAGTTGTGTGTTTGAGCACATAAAGTACTATTTTTCTTGGAAATTCAACAAGATGCCATCATGATGTGTTGTGACATCTTCAAAATCTCGTTGAGGTGATTACTTTGACACTATGGTTAACAAATTTGGTCCACATTTGCCAAAGTTCTCGAGCTTCAAAATTGGAAAAGTCACAAAAGTTGTGTGTTTGAGCACATAAAGTACTATTTTTGTTGGAAATTCAACAAGATGCAATCATGATGTGTTGTGACATCTTCAAAATCTCGTCGATCTGATTAATTTGACACTTTGTTTAACAAATTTGGTCTTCATTTGCCAAAGTTATCGAGCTTCAAAATTGGAAAAGTCACAAAAGTTGTGTGTTTGAGCACATAAAGTACTATTTTTCTTGGAAATTCAACAAGATGCAATCATGATGTGTTGTGACATCTTCAAAATCTCGTCGATCTGATTAATTTGACGCTTTGTTTAACAAATTTGGTCTTCATTTGCCAAAGTTATCGAGCTTCAAAATTGGAAAAGTCACAAAAGTTGTGTGTTTGAGCACATAAAGTACTATTTTTCTTGAAAATTCAACAAGATGCAATCATGATGTGTTGTGACATCTTCAAAATCTCGTCGAGCTTATTAATTTGACACTTTGGTTAACAAATTTGGTCCACATTTGCCAAAGTTATCGAGCTTCAAAGTTTGAAAAGTCACAAAAGTTGTGTGTTTGAGCACATAAAGTACTATTTTTCTTGGAAATTCAACAAGATGCAATCATGATGTGTTGTGACATCTTCAAAATCTCGTTGAGGTGATTACTTTGACACTATGGTTAACAAATTTGGTCCACATTTGCCAAAGTTCTCGAGCTTCAAAATTGGAAAAGTCACAAAAGTTGTGTGTTTGAGCACATAAAGTACTATTTTTGTTGGAAATTCAACAAGATGCAATCATGATGTGTTGTGACATCTTCAAAATCTCGTTGAGGTGATTACTTTGACACTATGGTTAACAAATTTGGTCCACATTTGCCAAAGTTCTCGAGCTTCAAAATTGGAAAAGTCACAAAAGTTGTGTGTTTGAGCACATAAAGTACTATTTTTCTTGGAAATTCAACAAGATGCAATCATGAATTGTTGTGTCATTTTAAAGATCTCGTCGATCTGATTAATTTGACACGTTGGTTAACAAATTTGGTCCACATTTGCCAAAGTTCTCGAGCTTCAAAATTGGAAAAGTCACAAAAGTTGTGTGTTTGAGCACATAAAGTACTATTTTTCTTGGAAATTCAACAAGATGCAATCATGAATTGTTGTGTCATTTTAAAGATCTCGTCGATCTGATTAATTTGACACGTTGGTTAACAAATTTGGTCCACATTTGCCAAAGTTATCGAGCTTCAAAATTGGAAAAGTCACAAAAGTTGTGTGTTTGAGCACATAAAGTACTATTTTTCTTGGAAATTCAACAAGATGCAATCATGATGTGTTGTGACATCTTCAAAATCTCGTTGAGGTGATTACTTTGACACTATGGTTAACAAATTTGGTCCATATTTGCCAAAGTTCTCGAGCTTCAAAATTGGAAAAGTCACAAAAGTTGTGTGTTTGAGCACATAAAGTACTATTTTTGTTGGAAATTCAACAAGATGCAATCATGATGTGTTGTGACATCTTCAAAATCTCGTCGATCTGATCAATTTGACACTTTGTTTAACAAATTTGGTCTTCATTTGCCAAAGTTATCGAGCTTCAAAATTGGAAAAGTCACAAAAGCTGTGTGTTTGAGCACATAAAGTACTATTTTTCTTGAAAATTCAACAATATGCAATCATGATGTGTTGTGACATCTTCAAAATCTCGTCGATCTGATTAATTTGACACTTTGGTTAACAAATTTGGTCCACATTTGCCAAAGTTATCGAGCTTCAAAATTGGAAAAGTCACAAAAGTTGTGTGTTTGAGCACATAAAGTACTATTTTTCTTGGAAATTCAACAAGATGCAATCATGAATTGTTGTGTCATTTTAAAGATCTCGTCGAGCTGATTAATTTGACACTTTGGTTAACAAATTTGGTCCACATTTGCCAAAGTTATCGAGCTTCAAAATTGGAAAAGTCACAAAAGTTGTGTGTTTGAGCACATAAAGTACTATTTTTCTTGGAAATTCAAAAAGATGCAATCATGATGTGTTGTGACATCTTCAAAATCTCGTCGAGCTGATTAATTTGACACTTTGGTTAAAAAATTTGGTCCACATTTGCCAAAGTTATCGAGCTTCAAAGTTTGAAAAGTCACAAAAGTTGTGTGTTTGAGCACATAAAGTACTATTTTTCTTGGAAATTCAACAAGATGCAATCATGAATTGTTGTGTCATTTTAAAGATCTCGTCGAGCTGATTAATGTGACACTTTGGTTAACAAATTTGGTCTTCATTTGCCAAAGTTATCGAGCTTCAAAGTTTGAAAAGTCACAAAATATGTGTGTTTGAGCACATAAAGTACTATTTTTCTTGGAAATTCAACAAGATGCAATCATGATGTGTTGTGACATCTTCAAAATCTCGTCGATCTGATTAATTTGACACTTTGTTTAACAAATTTGGTCTTCATTTGCCAAAGTTATCGAGCTTCAAAATTGGAAAAGTCACAAAAGTTGTGTGTTTGAGCACATAAAGTACTATTTTTCTTGGAAATTCAACAAGATGCAATCATGATGTGTTGTGACATCTTCAAAATCTCGTCGAGCTGATTAATTTGACACTTTGGTTAACAAATTTGGTCCACATTTGCCAAAGTTATCGAGCTTCAAAGTTTGAAAAGTCACAAAAGTTGTGTGTTTGAGCACATAAAGTACTATTTTTCTTGGAAATTCAACAAGATGCAATCATGAATTGTTGTGTCATTTTAAAGATCTCGTCGAGCTGATTAATTTGACACTTTGGTTAACAAATTTGGTCCACATTTGCCAAAGTTATCGAGCTTCAAAGTTTGAAAAGTCACAAAATATGTGTGTTTGAGCACATAAAGTACTATTTTTCTTGGAAATTCAACAAGATGCAATCATGATGTGTTGTGACATCTTCAAAATCTCGTCGATCTGATTAATTTGACACTTTGTTTAACAAATTTGGTCTTCATTTGCCAAAGTTATCGAGCTTCAAAATTGGAAAAGTCACAAAAGTTGTGTGTTTGAGCACATAAAGTACTATTTTTCTTGGAAATTCAACAAGATGCAATCATGATGTGTTGTGACATCTTCAAAATCTCGTTGAGGTGATTACTTTGACACTATGGTTAACAAATTTGGTCCACATTTGCCAAAGTTCTCGAGCTTCAAAATTGGAAAAGTCACAAAAGTTGTGTCTTTGAGCACATAAAGTACTATTTTTGTTGGAAATTCAACAAGATGCAATCATGATGTGTTGTGACATCTTCAAAATCTCGTCGATCTGATTAATTTGACACTTTGTTTAACAAATTTGGTCTTCATTTGCCAAAGTTATCGAGCTTCAAAATTGGAAAAGTCACAAAAGCTGTGTGTTTGAGCACATAAAGTACTATTTTTCTTGAAAATTCAACAATATGCAATCATGATGTGTTGTGACATCTTCAAAATCTCGTCGATCTGATTAATTTGACACTTTGGTTAACAAATTTGGTCCACATTTGCCAAAGTTATCGAGCTTCAAAATTGGAAAAGTCACAAAAGTTGTGTGTTTGAGCACATAAAGTACTATTTTTCTTGGAAATTCAACAAGATGCAATCATGAATTGTTGTGTCATTTTAAAGATCTCGTCGAGCTGATTAATTTGACACTTTGGTTAACAAATTTGGTCCACATTTGCCAAAGTTATCGAGCTTCAAAATTGGAAAAGTCACAAAAGTTGTGTGTTTGAGCACATAAAGTACTATTTTTCTTGGAAATTCAAAAAGATGCAATCATGATGTGTTGTGACATCTTCAAAATCTCGTCGAGCTGATTAATTTGACACTTTGGTTAAAAAATTTGGTCCACAATTGCCAAAGTTATCGAGCTTCAAAGTTTGAAAAGTCACAAAAGTTGTGTGTTTGAGCACATAAAGTACTATTTTTCTTGGAAATTCAAAAAGATGCAATCATGATGTGTTGTGACATCTTCAAAATCTCGTCGATCTGATTAATTTGACACTTTGTTTAACAAATTTGGTCTTCATTTGCCAAAATTATCGAGCTTCAAAATTGGAAAAGTCACAAAAGTTGTGTGTTTGAGCACATAAAGTACTATTTTTCTTGGAAATTCAACAAGATGCAATCATGAATTGTTGTGTCATTTTAAAGATCTCGTCGAGCTGATTAATGTGACACTTTGGTTAACAAATTTGGTCTTCATTTGCCAAAGTTATCGAGCTTCAAAGTTTGAAAAGTCACAAAATATGTGTGTTTGAGCACATAAAGTACTATTTTTCTTGGAAATTCAACAAGATGCAATCATGATGTGTTGTGACATCTTCAAAATCTCGTCGATCTGATTAATTTGACACTTTGTTTAACAAATTTGGTCTTCATTTGCCAAAGTTATCGAGCTTCAAAATTGGAAAAGTCACAAAAGTTGTGTGTTTGAGCACATAAAGTACTATTTTTCTTGGAAATTCAACAAGATGCCATCATGATGTGTTGTGACATCTTCAAAATCTCGTTGAGGTGATTACTTTGACACTATGGTTAACAAATTTGGTCCACATTTGCCAAAGTTCTCGAGCTTCAAAATTGGAAAAGTCACAAAAGTTGTGTGTTTGAGCACATAAAGTACTATTTTTGTTGGAAATTCAACAAGATGCAATCATGATGTGTTGTGACATCTTCAAAATCTCGTCGATCTGATTAATTTGACACTTTGTTTAACAAATTTGGTCTTCATTTGCCAAAGTTATCGAGCTTCAAAATTGGAAAAGTCACAAAAGTTGTGTGTTTGAGCACATAAAGTACTATTTTTCTTGGAAATTCAACAAGATGCAATCATGATGTGTTGTGACATCTTCAAAATCTCGTCGATCTGATTAATTTGACGCTTTGTTTAACAAATTTGGTCTTCATTTGCCAAAGTTATCGAGCTTCAAAATTGGAAAAGTCACAAAAGTTGTGTGTTTGAGCACATAAAGTACTATTTTTCTTGAAAATTCAACAAGATGCAATCATGATGTGTTGTGACATCTTCAAAATCTCGTCGAGCTTATTAATTTGACACTTTGGTTAACAAATTTGGTCCACATTTGCCAAAGTTATCGAGCTTCAAAGTTTGAAAAGTCACAAAAGTTGTGTGTTTGAGCACATAAAGTACTATTTTTCTTGGAAATTCAACAAGATGCAATCATGATGTGTTGTGACATCTTCAAAATCTCGTTGAGGTGATTACTTTGACACTATGGTTAACAAATTTGGTCCACATTTGCCAAAGTTCTCGAGCTTCAAAATTGGAAAAGTCACAAAAGTTGTGTGTTTGAGCACGTAAAGTACTATTTTTGTTGGAAATTCAACAAGATGCAATCATGATGTGTTGTGACATCTTCAAAATCTCGTTGAGGTGATTACTTTGACACTATGGTTAACAAATTTGGTCCACATTTGCCAAAGTTCTCGAGCTTCAAAATTGGAAAAGTCACAAAAGTTGTGTGTTTGAGCACATAAAGTACTATTTTTCTTGGAAATTCAACAAGATGCAATCATGAATTGTTGTGTCATTTTAAAGATCTCGTCGATCTGATTAATTTGACACGTTGGTTAACAAATTTGGTCCACATTTGCCAAAGTTCTCGAGCTTCAAAATTGGAAAAGTCACAAAAGTTGTGTGTTTGAGCACATAAAGTACTATTTTTCTTGGAAATTCAACAAGATGCAATCATGAATTGTTGTGTCATTTTAAAGATCTCGTCGATCTGATTAATTTGACACGTTGGTTAACAAATTTGGTCCACATTTGCCAAAGTTATCGAGCTTCAAAATTGGAAAAGTCACAAAAGTTGTGTGTTTGAGCACATAAAGTACTATTTTTCTTGGAAATTCAACAAGATGCAATCATGATGTGTTGTGACATCTTCAAAATCTCGTTGAGGTGATTACTTTGACACTTTGGTTAACAAATTTGGTCCATATTTGCCAAAGTTCTCGAGCTTCAAAATTGGAAAAGTCACAAAAGTTGTGTGTTTGAGCACATAAAGTACTATTTTTGTTGGAAATTCAACAAGATGCAATCATGATGTGTTGTGACATCTTCAAAATCTCGTCGATCTGATTAATTTGACACTTTGTTTAACAAATTTGGTCTTCATTTGCCAAAGTTATCGAGCTTCAAAATTGGAAAAGTCACAAAAGCTGTGTGTTTGAGCACATAAAGTACTATTTTTCTTGGAAATTCAACAAGATGCAATCATGATTTGTTGTGACATCTTCAAAATCTCGTCGAGCTGATTAATTTGACACTTTGGTTAACAAATTTGGTCCACATTTGCCAAAGTTATCGAGCTTCAAAGTTTGAAAAGTCACAAAAGTTGTGTGTTTGAGCACATAAAGTACTATTTTTCTTGGAAATTCAACAAGATGCAATCATGAATTGTTGTGTCATTTTAAAGATCTCGTCGAGCTGATTAATTTGACACTTTGGTTAACAAATTTGGTCCACATTTGCCAAAGTTATCGAGCTTCAAAGTTTGAAAAGTCACAAAATATGTGTGTTTGAGCACATAAAGTACTATTTTTGTTGGAAATTCAACAAGATGCAATCATGATGTGTTGTGACATCTTCAAAATCTCGTCGATCTGATTAATTTGACACTTTGTTTAACAAATTTGGTCTTCATTTGCCAAAGTTATCGAGCTTCAAAATTGGAAAAGTCACAAAAGCTGTGTGTTTGAGCACATAAAGTACTATTTTTCTTGGAAATTCAACAAGATGCAATCATGATTTGTTGTGACATCTTCAAAATCTCGTCGAGCTGATTAATTTGACACTTTGGTTAACAAATTTGGTCCACATTTGCCAAAGTTATCGAGCTTCAAAATTTGAAAAGTCACAAAATATGTGTGTTTGAGCACATAAAGTACTATTTTTCTTGGAAATTCAACAAGATGCAATCATGATGTGTTGTGACATCTTCAAAATCTCGTCGATCTGATTAATTTGACACTTTGTTTAACAAATTTGGTCTTCATTTGCCAAAGTTATCGAGCTTCAAAGTTTGAAAAGTCACAAAATATGTGTGTTTGAGCACATAAAGTACTATTTTTCTTGGAAATTCAACAAGATGCAATCATGATGTGTTGTGACATCTTCAAAATCTCGTCGAGCTGATTAATTTGACACTTTGGTTAACAAATTTGGTCCACATTTGCCAAAGTTATCGAGCTTCAAAGTTTGAAAAGTCACAAAAGTTGTGTGTTTGAGCACATAAAGTACTATTTTTCTTGGAAATTCAACAAGATGCAATCATGAATTGTTGTGTCATTTTAAAGATCTCGTCGAGCTGATTAATTTGACACTATGGTTAACAAATTTAGTCCACATTTGCCAAAGTTCTCGAGCTTCAAAATTGGAAAAGTCACAAAAGTTGTGTGTTTGAGCACATAAAGTACTATTTTTCTTGGAAATTCAACAAGATGCAATCATGAATTGTTGTGTCTTTTTAAAGATCTCGTCGAGCTGATTAATTTGACACTTTGGTTAACAAATTTGGTCCACATTTGCCAAAGTTATCGAGCTTCAAAGTTTGAAAAGTCACAAAAGTTGTGTGTTTGAGCACATAAAGTACTATTTTTCTTGGAAATTCAACAAGATGCAATCATGAATTGTTGTGTCATTTTAAAGATCTCGTCGAGCTGATTAATTTGACACGTTGGTTAACAAATTTGGTCCACATTTGCCAAAGTTATCGAGCTTCAAAATTGGAAAAGTCACAAAAGTTGTGTGTTTGAGCACATAAAGTACTATTTTTCTTGGAAATTCAAAAAGATGCAATCATGATGTGTTGTGACATCTTCAAAATCTCGTCGAGCTGATTAATTTGACACTTTGGTTAAAAAATTTGGTCCACATTTGCCAAAGTTATCGAGCTTCAAAGTTTGAAAAGTCACAAAAGTTGTGTGTTTGAGCACATAAAGTACTATTTTTCTTGGAAATTCAAAAAGATGCAATCATGATGTGTTGTGACATCTTCAAAATCTCGTCGATCTGATTAATTTGACACTTTGTTTAACAAATTTGGTCTTCATTTGCCAAAATTATCGAGCTTCAAAATTGGAAAAGTCACAAAAGTTGTGTGTTTGAGCACATAAAGTACTATTTTTCTTGGAAATTCAACAAGATGCAATCATGAATTGTTGTGTCATTTTAAAGATCTCGTCGAGCTGATTAATTTGACACTTTGGTTAACAAATTTGGTCCACATTTGCCAAAGTTATCGAGCTTCAAAGTTTGAAAAGTCACAAAAGTTGTGTGTTTGAGCACATAAAGTACTATTTTTCTTGGAAATTCAACAAGATGCAATCATGAATTGTTGTGTCATTTTAAAGATCTCGTCGAGCTGATTAATTTGACACTATGGTTAACAAATTTGGTCCACATTTGCCAAAGTTCTCGAGCTTCAAAGTTTGAAAAGTCACAAAAGTTGTGTGTTTGAGCACATAAAGTACTATTTTTCTTGGAAATTCAACAAGATGCAATCATGAATTGTTGTGTCATTTTAAAGATCTCGTCGATCTGATTAATTTGACACGTTGGTTAACAAATTTGGTCCACATTTGCCAAAGTTCTCGAGCTTCAAAATTGGAAAAGTCACAAAAGTTGTGTGTTTGAGCACGTAAAGTACTATTTTTGTTGGAAATTCAACAAGATGCAATCATGATGTGTTGTGACATCTTCAAAATCTCGTTGAGGTGATTACTTTGACACTATGGTTAACAAATTTGGTCCACATTTGCCAAAGTTCTCGAGCTTCAAAATTGGAAAAGTCACAAAAGTTGTGTGTTTGAGCACATAAAGTACTATTTTTCTTGGAAATTCAACAAGATGCAATCATGAATTGTTGTGTCATTTTAAAGATCTCGTCGATCTGATTAATTTGACACGTTGGTTAACAAATTTGGTCCACATTTGCCAAAGTTCTCGAGCTTCAAAATTGGAAAAGTCACAAAAGTTGTGTGTTTGAGCACATAAAGTACTATTTTTCTTGGAAATTCAACAAGATGCAATCATGAATTGTTGTGTCATTTTAAAGATCTCGTCGATCTGATTAATTTGACACGTTGGTTAACAAATTTGGTCCACATTTGCCAAAGTTATCGAGCTTCAAAATTGGAAAAGTCACAAAAGTTGTGTGTTTGAGCACATAAAGTACTATTTTTCTTGGAAATTCAACAAGATGCAATCATGATGTGTTGTGACATCTTCAAAATCTCGTTGAGGTGATTACTTTGACACTTTGGTTAACAAATTTGGTCCATATTTGCCAAAGTTCTCGAGCTTCAAAATTGGAAAAGTCACAAAAGTTGTGTGTTTGAGCACATAAAGTACTATTTTTGTTGGAAATTCAACAAGATGCAATCATGATGTGTTGTGACATCTTCAAAATCTCGTCGATCTGATTAATTTGACACTTTGTTTAACAAATTTGGTCTTCATTTGCCAAAGTTATCGAGCTTCAAAATTGGAAAAGTCACAAAAGCTGTGTGTTTGAGCACATAAAGTACTATTTTTCTTGGAAATTCAACAAGATGCAATCATGATTTGTTGTGACATCTTCAAAATCTCGTCGAGCTGATTAATTTGACACTTTGGTTAACAAATTTGGTCCACATTTGCCAAAGTTATCGAGCTTCAAAGTTTGAAAAGTCACAAAAGTTGTGTGTTTGAGCACATAAAGTACTATTTTTCTTGGAAATTCAACAAGATGCAATCATGAATTGTTGTGTCATTTTAAAGATCTCGTCGAGCTGATTAATTTGACACTTTGGTTAACAAATTTGGTCCACATTTGCCAAAGTTATCGAGCTTCAAAGTTTGAAAAGTCACAAAATATGTGTGTTTGAGCACATAAAGTACTATTTTTGTTGGAAATTCAACAAGATGCAATCATGATGTGTTGTGACATCTTCAAAATCTCGTCGATCTGATTAATTTGACACTTTGTTTAACAAATTTGGTCTTCATTTGCCAAAGTTATCGAGCTTCAAAATTGGAAAAGTCACAAAAGCTGTGTGTTTGAGCACATAAAGTACTATTTTTCTTGGAAATTCAACAAGATGCAATCATGATTTGTTGTGACATCTTCAAAATCTCGTCGAGCTGATTAATTTGACACTTTGGTTAACAAATTTGGTCCACATTTGCCAAAGTTATCGAGCTTCAAAATTTGAAAAGTCACAAAATATGTGTGTTTGAGCACATAAAGTACTATTTTTCTTGGAAATTCAACAAGATGCAATCATGATGTGTTGTGACATCTTCAAAATCTCGTCGATCTGATTAATTTGACACTTTGTTTAACAAATTTGGTCTTCATTTGCCAAAGTTATCGAGCTTCAAAGTTTGAAAAGTCACAAAATATGTGTGTTTGAGCACATAAAGTACTATTTTTCTTGGAAATTCAACAAGATGCAATCATGATGTGTTGTGACATCTTCAAAATCTCGTCGAGCTGATTAATTTGACACTTTGGTTAACAAATTTGGTCCACATTTGCCAAAGTTATCGAGCTTCAAAGTTTGAAAAGTCACAAAAGTTGTGTGTTTGAGCACATAAAGTACTATTTTTCTTGGAAATTCAACAAGATGCAATCATGAATTGTTGTGTCATTTTAAAGATCTCGTCGAGCTGATTAATTTGACACTATGGTTAACAAATTTAGTCCACATTTGCCAAAGTTCTCGAGCTTCAAAATTGGAAAAGTCACAAAAGTTGTGTGTTTGAGCACATAAAGTACTATTTTTCTTGGAAATTCAACAAGATGCAATCATGAATTGTTGTGTCTTTTTAAAGATCTCGTCGAGCTGATTAATTTGACACTTTGGTTAACAAATTTGGTCCACATTTGCCAAAGTTATCGAGCTTCAAAGTTTGAAAAGTCACAAAAGTTGTGTGTTTGAGCACATAAAGTACTATTTTTCTTGGAAATTCAACAAGATGCAATCATGAATTGTTGTGTCATTTTAAAGATCTCGTCGAGCTGATTAATTTGACACGTTGGTTAACAAATTTGGTCCACATTTGCCAAAGTTATCGAGCTTCAAAATTGGAAAAGTCACAAAAGTTGTGTGTTTGAGCACATAAAGTACTATTTTTCTTGGAAATTCAAAAAGATGCAATCATGATGTGTTGTGACATCTTCAAAATCTCGTCGAGCTGATTAATTTGACACTTTGGTTAAAAAATTTGGTCCACATTTGCCAAAGTTATCGAGCTTCAAAGTTTGAAAAGTCACAAAAGTTGTGTGTTTGAGCACATAAAGTACTATTTTTCTTGGAAATTCAAAAAGATGCAATCATGATGTGTTGTGACATCTTCAAAATCTCGTCGATCTGATTAATTTGACACTTTGTTTAACAAATTTGGTCTTCATTTGCCAAAATTATCGAGCTTCAAAATTGGAAAAGTCACAAAAGTTGTGTGTTTGAGCACATAAAGTACTATTTTTCTTGGAAATTCAACAAGATGCAATCATGAATTGTTGTGTCATTTTAAAGATCTCGTCGAGCTGATTAATTTGACACTTTGGTTAACAAATTTGGTCCACATTTGCCAAAGTTATCGAGCTTCAAAGTTTGAAAAGTCACAAAAGTTGTGTGTTTGAGCACATAAAGTACTATTTTTCTTGGAAATTCAACAAGATGCAATCATGAATTGTTGTGTCATTTTAAAGATCTCGTCGAGCTGATTAATTTGACACTATGGTTAACAAATTTGGTCCACATTTGCCAAAGTTCTCGAGCTTCAAAGTTTGAAAAGTCACAAAAGTTGTGTGTTTGAGCACATAAAGTACTATTTTTCTTGGAAATTCAACAAGATGCAATCATGAATTGTTGTGTCATTTTAAATATCTCGTCGAGCTGATTAATTTGACACTTTGGTTAACAAATTTGGTCCACATTTGCCAAAGTTATCGAGCTTCAAAGTTTGAAAAGTCACAAAAGTTGTGTGTTTGAGCACATAAAGTACTATTTTTCTTGGAAATTCAAAAAGATGCAATCATGATGTGTTGTGACATCTTCAAAATCTCGTCGAGCTGATTAATTTGACACTTTGGTTAAAAAATTTGGTCCACATTTGCCAAAGTTATCGAGCTTCAAAGTTTGAAAAGTCACAAAAGTTGTGTGTTTGAGCACATAAAGTACTATTTTTCTTGGAAATTCAAAAAGATGCAATCATGATGTGTTGTGACATCTTCAAAATCTCGTCGATCTGATTAATTTGACACTTTGTTTAACAAATTTGGTCTTCATTTGCCAAAGTTATCGAGCTTCAAAATTGGAAAAGTCACAAAAGTTGTGTGTTTGAGCACATAAAGTACTATTTTTCTTGAAAATTCAACAAGATGCAATCATGATGTGTTGTGACATCTTCAAAATCTCGTCGAGCTTATTAATTTGACACTTTGGTTAACAAATTTGGTCCACATTTGCCAAAGTTATCGAGCTTCAAAGTTTGAAAAGTCACAAAAGTTGTGTGTTTGAGCACATAAAGTACTATTTTTCTTGGAAATTCAACAAGATGCAATCATGATGTGTTGTGACATCTTCAAAATCTCGTTGAGGTGATTACTTTGACACTATGGTTAACAAATTTGGTCCACATTTGCCAAAGTTCTCGAGCTTCAAAATTGGAAAAGTCACAAAAGTTGTGTGTTTGAGCACATAAAGTACTATTTTTGTTGGAAATTCAACAAGATGCAATCATGATGTGTTGTGACATCTTCAAAATCTCGTTGAGGTGATTACTTTGACACTATGGTTAACAAATTTGGTCCACATTTGCCAAAGTTCTCGAGCTTCAAAATTGGAAAAGTCACAAAAGTTGTGTGTTTGAGCACATAAAGTACTATTTTTCTTGGAAATTCAACAAGATGCAATCATGAATTGTTGTGTCATTTTAAAGATCTCGTCGATCTGATTAATTTGACACGTTGGTTAACAAATTTGGTCCACATTTGCCAAAGTTCTCGAGCTTCAAAATTGGAAAAGTCACAAAAGTTGTGTGTTTGAGCACATAAAGTACTATTTTTCTTGGAAATTCAACAAGATGCAATCATGAATTGTTGTGTCATTTTAAAGATCTCGTCGATCTGATTAATTTGACACGTTGGTTAACAAATTTGGTCCACATTTGCCAAAGTTATCGAGCTTCAAAATTGAAAAAGTCACAAAAGTTGTGTGTTTGAGCACATAAAGTACTATTTTTCTTGGAAATTCAACAAGATGCAATCATGATGTGTTGTGACATCTTCAAAATCTCGTTGAGGTGATTACTTTGACACTATGGTTAACAAATTTGGTCCATATTTGCCAAAGTTCTCGAGCTTCAAAATTGGAAAAGTCACAAAAGTTGTGTGTTTGAGCACATAAAGTACTATTTTTGTTGGAAATTCAACAAGATGCAATCATGATGTGTTGTGACATCTTCAAAATCTCGTCGATCTGATTAATTTGACACTTTGTTTAACAAATTTGGTCTTCATTTGCCAAAGTTATCGAGCTTCAAAATTGGAAAAGTCACAAAAGCTGTGTGTTTGAGCACATAAAGTACTATTTTTCTTGGAAATTCAACAAGATGCAATCATGATTTGTTGTGACATCTTCAAAATCTCGTCGAGCTGATTAATTTGACACTTTGGTTAACAAATTTGGTCCACATTTGCCAAAGTTATCGAGCTTCAAAGTTTGAAAAGTCACAAAAGTTGTGTGTTTGAGCACATAAAGTACTATTTTTCTTGGAAATTCAACAAGATGCAATCATGAATTGTTGTGTCATTTTAAAGATCTCGTCGAGCTGATTAATTTGACACTTTGGTTAACAAATTTGGTCCACATTTGCCAAAGTTATCGAGCTTCAAAGTTTGAAAAGTCACAAAATATGTGTGTTTGAGCACATAAAGTACTATTTTTGTTGGAAATTCAACAAGATGCAATCATGATGTGTTGTGACATCTTCAAAATCTCGTCGATCTGATTAATTTGACACTTTGTTTAACAAATTTGGTCTTCATTTGCCAAAGTTATCGAGCTTCAAAATTGGAAAAGTCACAAAAGCTGTGTGTTTGAGCACATAAAGTACTATTTTTCTTGGAAATTCAACAAGATGCAATCATGATTTGTTGTGACATCTTCAAAATCTCGTCGAGCTGATTAATTTGACACTTTGGTTAACAAATTTGGTCCACATTTGCCAAAGTTATCGAGCTTCAAAGTTTGAAAAGTCACAAAATATGTGTGTTTGAGCACATAAAGTACTATTTTTCTTGGAAATTCAACAAGATGCAATCATGATGTGTTGTGACATCTTCAAAATCTCGTCGATCTGATTAATTTGACACTTTGTTTAACAAATTTGGTCTTCATTTGCCAAAGTTATCGAGCTTCAAAATTGGAAAAGTCACAAAAGTTGTGTGTTTGAGCACATAAAGTACTATTTTTCTTGGAAATTCAACAAGATGCAATCATGATGTGTTGTGACATCTTCAAAATCTCGTCGAGCTGATTAATTTGACACTTTGGTTAACAAATTTGGTCCACATTTGCCAAAGTTATCGAGCTTCAAAGTTTGAAAAGTCACAAAAGTTGTGTGTTTGAGCACATAAAGTACTATTTTTCTTGGAAATTCAACAAGATGCAATCATGAATTGTTGTGTCATTTTAAAGATCTCGTCGAGCTGATTAATTTGACACTATGGTTAACAAATTTAGTCCACATTTGCCAAAGTTCTCGAGCTTCAAAATTGGAAAAGTCACAAAAGTTGTGTGTTTGAGCACATAAAGTACTATTTTTCTTGGAAATTCAACAAGATGCAATCATGAATTGTTGTGTCTTTTTAAAGATCTCGTCGAGCTGATTAATTTGACACTTTGGTTAACAAATTTGGTCCACATTTGCCAAAGTTATCGAGCTTCAAAGTTTGAAAAGTCACAAAAGTTGTGTGTTTGTAGCACATAAAGTACTATTTTTCTTGGAAATTCAACAAGATGCAATCATGAATTGTTGTGTCATTTTAAAGATCTCGTCGAGCTGATTAATTTGACACTTTGGTTAACAAATTTGGTCCACATTTGCCAAAGTTATCGAGCTTCAAAATTGGAAAAGTCACAAAAGTTGTGTGTTTGAGCACATAAAGTACTATTTTTCTTGGAAATTCAAAAAGATGCAATCATGATGTGTTGTGACATCTTCAAAATCTCGTCGAGCTGATTAATTTGACACATTGGTTAAAAAATTTGGTCCACATTTGCCAAAGTTATCGAGCTTCAAAGTTTGAAAAGTCACAAAAGTTGTGTGTTTGAGCACATAAAGTACTATTTTTCTTGGAAATTCAAAAAGATGCAATCATGATGTGTTGTGACATCTTCAAAATCTCGTCGATCTGATTAATTTGACACTTTGTTTAACAAATTTGGTCTTCATTTGCCAAAATTATCGAGCTTCAAAATTGGAAAAGTCACAAAAGTTGTGTGTTTGAGCACATAAAGTACTATTTTTCTTGGAAATTCAACAAGATGCAATCATGAATTGTTGTGTCATTTTAAAGATCTCGTCGAGCTGATTAATGTGACACTTTGGTTAACAAATTTGGTCTTCATTTGCCAAAGTTATCGAGCTTCAAAGTTTGAAAAGTCACAAAATATGTGTGTTTGAGCACATAAAGTACTATTTTTCTTGGAAATTCAACAAGATGCAATCATGATGTGTTGTGACATCTTCAAAATCTCGTCGATCTGATTAATTTGACACTTTGTTTAACAAATTTGGTCTTCATTTGCCAAAGTTATCGAGCTTCAAAATTGGAAAAGTCACAAAAGCTGTGTGTTTGAGCACATAAAGTACTATTTTTCTTGAAAATTCAACAATATGCAATCATGATGTGTTGTGACATCTTCAAAATCTCGTCGATCTGATTAATTTGACACTTTGGTTAACAAATTTGGTCCACATTTGCCAAAGTTATCGAGCTTCAAAATTGGAAAAGTCACAAAAGTTGTGTGTTTGAGCACATAAAGTACTATTTTTCTTGGAAATTCAACAAGATGCAATCATGAATTGTTGTGTCATTTTAAAGATCTCGTCGAGCTGATTAATTTGACACTTTGGTTAACAAATTTGGTCCACATTTGCCAAAGTTCTCGAGCTTCAAAATTGGAAAAGTCACAAAAGTTGTGTGTTTGAGCACATAAAGTACTATTTTTGTTGGAAATTCAACAAGATGCAATCATGATGTGTTGTGACATCTTCAAAATCTCGTCGATCTGATTAATTTGACACTTTGTTTAACAAATTTGGTCTTCATTTGCCAAAGTTATCGAGCTTCAAAATTGGAAAAGTCACAAAAGCTGTGTGTTTGAGCACATAAAGTACTATTTTTCTTGAAAATTCAACAAGATGCAATCATGATGTGTTGTGACATCTTCAAAATCTCGTCGATCTGATTAATTTGACACTTTGGTTAACAAATTTGGTCCACATTTGCCAAAGTTATCGAGCTTCAAAATTGGAAAAGTCACAAAAGTTTTGTGTTTGAGCACATAAAGTACTATTTTTCTTGGAAATTCAACAAGATGCAATCATGAATTGTTGTGTCATTTTAAAGATCTCGTCGAGCTGATTAATTTGACACTTTGGTTAACAAATTTGGTCCACATTTGCCAAAGTTATCGAGCTTCAAAATTGGAAAAGTCACAAAAGTTGTGTGTTTGAGCACATAAAGTACTATTTTTCTTGGAAATTCAACAAGATGCAATCATGATGTGTTGTGACATCTTCAAAATCTCGTCGAGCTGATTAATTTGACACTTTGGTTAACAAATTTGGTCCACATTTGCCAAAGTTATCGAGCTTCAAAGTTTGAAAAGTCACAAAAGTTGTGTGTTTGAGCACATAAAGTACTATTTTTCTTGGAAATTCAACAAGATGCAATCATGAATTGTTGTGTCATTTTAAAGATCTCGTCGAGCTGATTAATTTGACACTTTGGTTAACAAATTTGGTCCACATTTGCCAAAGTTATCGAGCTTCAAAGTTTGAAAAGTCACAAAATATGTGTGTTTGAGCACATAAAGTACTATTTTTCTTGGAAATTCAACAAGATGCAATCATGATGTGTTGTGACATCTTCAAAATCTCGTCGAGCTGATTAATTTGACACTTTGGTTAACAAATTTTGTCCACATTTGCCAAAGTTATCGAGCTTCAAAGTTTGAAAAGTCACAAAATATGTGTGTTTGAGCACATAAAGTACTATTTTTCTTGGAAATTCAACAAGATGCAATCATGATGTGTTGTGACATCTTCAAAATCTCGTCGAGCTGATTAATTTGACACTTTGGTTAACAAATTTGGTCCACATTTGCCAAAGTTATCGAGCTTCAAAGTTTGAAAAGTCACAAAAGTTGTGTGTTTGAGCACATAAAGTACTATTTTTCTTGGAAATTCAACAAGATGCAATCATGAATTGTTGTGTCATTTTAAAGATCTCGTCGAGCTGATTAATTTGACACTTTGGTTAACAAATTTGGTCCACATTTGCCAAAGTTATCGAGCTTCAAAGTTTGAAAAGTCACAAAATATGTGTGTTTGAGCACATAAAGTACTATTTTTCTTGGAAATTCAACAAGATGCAATCATGATGTGTTGTGACATCTTCAAAATCTCGTCGATCTGATTAATTTGACGCTTTGTTTAACAAATTTGGTCTTCATTTGCCAAAGTTATCGAGCTTCAAAATTGGAAAAGTCACAAAAGTTGTGTGTTTGAGCACATAAAGTACTATTTTTCTTGAAAATTCAACAAGATGCAATCATGATGTGTTGTGACATCTTCAAAATCTCGTCGAGCTTATTAATTTGACACTTTGGTTAACAAATTTGGTCCACATTTGCCAAAGTTATCGAGCTTCAAAGTTTGAAAAGTCACAAAAGTTGTGTGTTTGAGCACATAAAGTACTATTTTTCTTGGAAATTCAACAAGATGCAATCATGAATTGTTGTGTGATTTTAAAGATCTCGTCGAGCTGATTAATTTGACACTTTGGTTAACAAATTTGGTCCACATTTGCCAAAGTTATCGAGCTTCAAAGTTTGAAAAGTCACAAAATATGTGTGTTTGAGCACATAAAGTACTATTTTTCTTGGAAATTCAACAAGATGCATTCATGATGTGTTGTGACATCTTCAAAATCTCGTCGATCTGATTAATTTGACACTTTGTTTAACAAATTTGGTCTTCATTTGCCAAAGTTATCGAGCTTCAAAATTGGAAAAGTCACAAAAGCTGTGTGTTTGAGCACATAAAGTACTATTTTTCTTGAAAATTCAACAAGATGCAATCATGATGTGTTGTGACATCTTCAAAATCTCGTCGATCTGATTAATTTGACACTTTGGTTAACAAATTTGGTCCACATTTGCCAAAGTTATCGAGCTTCAAAATTGGAAAAGTCACAAAAGTTTTGTGTTTGAGCACATAAAGTACTATTTTTCTTGGAAATTCAACAAGATGCAATCATGAATTGTTGTGTCATTTTAAAGATCTCGTCGAGCTGATTAATTTGACACTTTGGTTAACAAATTTGGTCCACATTTGCCAAAGTTATCGAGCTTCAAAATTGGAAAAGTCACAAAAGTTGTGTGTTTGAGCACATAAAGTACTATTTTTCTTGGAAATTCAACAAGATGCAATCATGATGTGTTGTGACATCTTCAAAATCTCGTCGAGCTGATTAATTTGACACTTTGGTTAACAAATTTGGTCCACATTTGCCAAAGTTATCGAGCTTCAAAGTTTGAAAAGTCACAAAAGTTGTGTGTTTGAGCACATAAAGTACTATTTTTCTTGGAAATTCAACAAGATGCAATCATGAATTGTTGTGTCATTTTAAAGATCTCGTCGAGCTGATTAATTTGACACTTTGGTTAACAAATTTGGTCCACATTTGCCAAAGTTATCGAGCTTCAAAGTTTGAAAAGTCACAAAATATGTGTGTTTGAGCACATAAAGTACTATTTTTCTTGGAAATTCAACAAGATGCAATCATGATGTGTTGTGACATCTTCAAAATCTCGTCGAGCTGATTAATTTGACACTTTGGTTAACAAATTTTGTCCACATTTGCCAAAGTTATCGAGCTTCAAAGTTTGAAAAGTCACAAAATATGTGTGTTTGAGCACATAAAGTACTATTTTTCTTGGAAATTCAACAAGATGCAATCATGATGTGTTGTGACATCTTCAAAATCTCGTCGAGCTGATTAATTTGACACTTTGGTTAACAAATTTGGTCCACATTTGCCAAAGTTATCGAGCTTCAAAGTTTGAAAAGTCACAAAAGTTGTGTGTTTGAGCACATAAAGTACTATTTTTCTTGGAAATTCAACAAGATGCAATCATGAATTGTTGTGTCATTTTAAAGATCTCGTCGAGCTGATTAATTTGACACTTTGGTTAACAAATTTGGTCCACATTTGCCAAAGTTATCGAGCTTCAAAGTTTGAAAAGTCACAAAATATGTGTGTTTGAGCACATAAAGTACTATTTTTCTTGGAAATTCAACAAGATGCAATCATGATGTGTTGTGACATCTTCAAAATCTCGTCGATCTGATTAATTTGACGCTTTGTTTAACAAATTTGGTCTTCATTTGCCAAAGTTATCGAGCTTCAAAATTGGAAAAGTCACAAAAGTTGTGTGTTTGAGCACATAAAGTACTATTTTTCTTGAAAATTCAACAAGATGCAATCATGATGTGTTGTGACATCTTCAAAATCTCGTCGAGCTTATTAATTTGACACTTTGGTTAACAAATTTGGTCCACATTTGCCAAAGTTATCGAGCTTCAAAGTTTGAAAAGTCACAAAAGTTGTGTGTTTGAGCACATAAAGTACTATTTTTCTTGGAAATTCAACAAGATGCAATCATGAATTGTTGTGTGATTTTAAAGATCTCGTCGAGCTGATTAATTTGACACTTTGGTTAACAAATTTGGTCCACATTTGCCAAAGTTATCGAGCTTCAAAGTTTGAAAAGTCACAAAATATGTGTGTTTGAGCACATAAAGTACTATTTTTCTTGGAAATTCAACAAGATGCATTCATGATGTGTTGTGACATCTTCAAAATCTCGTCGATCTGATTAATTTGACACTTTGTTTAACAAATTTGGTCTTCATTTGCCAAAGTTATCGAGCTTCAAAATTGGAAAAGTCACAAAAGTTGTGTGTTTGAGCACATAAAGTACTATTTTTCTTGGAAATTCAACAAGATGCAATCATGATGTGTTGTGACATCTTCAAAATCTCGTTGAGGTGATTACTTTGACACTATGGTTAACAAATTTGGTCCACATTTGCCAAAGTTCTCGAGCTTCAAAATTGGAAAAGTCACAAAAGTTGTGTGTTTGAGCACATAAAGTACTATTTTTGTTGGAAATTCAACAAGATGCAATCATGATGTGTTGTGACATCTTCAAAATCTCGTTGAGGTGATTACTTTGACACTATGGTTAACAAATTTGGTCCACATTTGCCAAAGTTCTCGAGCTTCAAAATTGGAAAAGTCACAAAAGTTGTGTGTTTGAGCACATAAAGTACTATTTTTCTTGGAAATTCAACAAGATGCAATCATGAATTGTTGTGTCATTTTAAAGATCTCGTCGATCTGATTAATTTGACACGTTGGTTAACAAATTTGGTCCACATTTGCCAAAGTTATCGAGCTTCAAAATTGGAAAAGTCACAAAAGTTGTGTGTTTGAGCACATAAAGTACTATTTTTCTTGGAAATTCTACAAGATGCAATCATGATGTGTTGTGACATCTTCAAAATCTCGTCGAGCTGATTAATTTGACACTTTGGTTAACAAATTTGGTCCACATTTGCCAAAGTTATCGAGCTTCAAAGTTTGAAAAGTCACAAAAGTTGTGTGTTTGAGCACATAAAGTACTATTTTTCTTGGAAATTCAACAAGATGCAATCATGAATTGTTGTGTCATTTTAAAGATCTCGTCGAGCTGATTAATTTGACACTTTGGTTAACAAATTTGGTCCACATTTGCCAAAGTTATCGAGCTTCAAAGTTTGAAAAGTCACAAAATATGTGTGTTTGAGCACATAAAGTACTATTTTTCTTGGAAATTCAACAAGATGCAATCATGATGTGTTGTGACATCTTCAAAATCTCGTCGATCTGATTAATTTGACGCTTTGTTTAACAAATTTGGTCTTCATTTGCCAAAGTTATCGAGCTTCAAAATTGGAAAAGTCACAAAAGTTGTGTGTTTGAGCACATAAAGTACTATTTTTCTTGGAAATTCAACAAGATGCAATCATGAATTGTTGTGTCATTTTAAAGATCTCGTCGAGCTGATTAATTTGACACTTTGGTTAACAAATTTGGTCCACATTTGCCAAAGTTATCGAGCTTCAAAGTTTGAAAAGTCACAAAATATGTGTGTTTGAGCACATAAAGTACTATTTTTGTTGGAAATTCAACAAGATGCAATCATGATGTGTTGTGACATCTTCAAAATCTCGTCGATCTGATTAATTTGACACTTTGTTTAACAAATTTGGTCTTCATTTGCCAAAGTTATCGAGCTTCAAAATTGGAAAAGTCACAAAAGCTGTGTGTTTGAGCACATAAAGTACTATTTTTCTTGGAAATTCAACAAGATGCAATCATGATTTGTTGTGACATCTTCAAAATCTCGTCGAGCTGATTAATTTGACACTTTGGTTAACAAATTTGGTCCACATTTGCCAAAGTTATCGAGCTTCAAAGTTTGAAAAGTCACAAAATATGTGTGTTTGAGCACATAAAGTACTATTTTTCTTGGAAATTCAACAAGATGCAATCATGATGTGTTGTGACATCTTCAAAATCTCGTCGATCTGATTAATTTGACACTTTGTTTAACAAATTTGGTCTTCATTTGCCAAAGTTATCGAGCTTCAAAATTGGAAAAGTCACAAAAGTTGTGTGTTTGAGCACATAAAGTACTATTTTTCTTGGAAATTCAACAAGATGCAATCATGATGTGTTGTGACATCTTCAAAATCTCGTCGAGCTGATTAATTTGACACTTTGGTTAACAAATTTGGTCCACATTTGCCAAAGTTATCGAGCTTCAAAGTTTGAAAAGTCACAAAAGTTGTGTGTTTGAGCACATAAAGTACTATTTTTCTTGGAAATTCAACAAGATGCAATCATGAATTGTTGTGTCATTTTAAAGATCTCGTCGAGCTGATTAATTTGACACTATGGTTAACAAATTTAGTCCACATTTGCCAAAGTTCTCGAGCTTCAAAATTGGAAAAGTCACAAAAGTTGTGTGTTTGAGCACATAAAGTACTATTTTTCTTGGAAATTCAACAAGATGCAATCATGAATTGTTGTGTCTTTTTAAAGATCTCGTCGAGCTGATTAATTTGACACTTTGGTTAACAAATTTGGTCCACATTTGCCAAAGTTATCGAGCTTCAAAGTTTGAAAAGTCACAAAAGTTGTGTGTTTGTAGCACATAAAGTACTATTTTTCTTGGAAATTCAACAAGATGCAATCATGAATTGTTGTGTCATTTTAAAGATCTCGTCGAGCTGATTAATTTGACACTTTGGTTAACAAATTTGGTCCACATTTGCCAAAGTTATCGAGCTTCAAAATTGGAAAAGTCACAAAAGTTGTGTGTTTGAGCACATAAAGTACTATTTTTCTTGGAAATTCAAAAAGATGCAATCATGATGTGTTGTGACATCTTCAAAATCTCGTCGAGCTGATTAATTTGACACATTGGTTAAAAAATTTGGTCCACATTTGCCAAAGTTATCGAGCTTCAAAGTTTGAAAAGTCACAAAAGTTGTGTGTTTGAGCACATAAAGTACTATTTTTCTTGGAAATTCAAAAAGATGCAATCATGATGTGTTGTGACATCTTCAAAATCTCGTCGATCTGATTAATTTGACACTTTGTTTAACAAATTTGGTCTTCATTTGCCAAAATTATCGAGCTTCAAAATTGGAAAAGTCACAAAAGTTGTGTGTTTGAGCACATAAAGTACTATTTTTCTTGGAAATTCAACAAGATGCAATCATGAATTGTTGTGTCATTTTAAAGATCTCGTCGAGCTGATTAATGTGACACTTTGGTTAACAAATTTGGTCTTCATTTGCCAAAGTTATCGAGCTTCAAAGTTTGAAAAGTCACAAAATATGTGTGTTTGAGCACATAAAGTACTATTTTTCTTGGAAATTCAACAAGATGCAATCATGATGTGTTGTGACATCTTCAAAATCTCGTCGATCTGATTAATTTGACACTTTGTTTAACAAATTTGGTCTTCATTTGCCAAAGTTATCGAGCTTCAAAATTGGAAAAGTCACAAAAGCTGTGTGTTTGAGCACATAAAGTACTATTTTTCTTGAAAATTCAACAAGATGCAATCATGATGTGTTGTGACATCTTCAAAATCTCGTCGATCTGATTAATTTGACACTTTGTTTAACAAATTTGGTCTTCATTTGCCAAAGTTATCGAGCTTCAAAATTGGAAAAGTCACAAAAGCTGTGTGTTTGAGCACATAAAGTACTATTTTTCTTGAAAATTCAACAAGATGCAATCATGATGTGTTGTGACATCTTCAAAATCTCGTCGATCTGATTAATTTGACACTTTGGTTAACAAATTTGGTCCACATTTGCCAAAGTTATCGAGCTTCAAAATTGGAAAAGTCACAAAAGTTTTGTGTTTGAGCACATAAAGTACTATTTTTCTTGGAAATTCAACAAGATGCAATCATGAATTGTTGTGTCATTTTAAAGATCTCGTCGAGCTGATTAATTTGACACTTTGGTTAACAAATTTGGTCCACATTTGCCAAAGTTATCGAGCTTCAAAATTGGAAAAGTCACAAAAGTTGTGTGTTTGAGCACATAAAGTACTATTTTTCTTGGAAATTCAACAAGATGCAATCATGATGTGTTGTGACATCTTCAAAATCTCGTCGAGCTGATTAATTTGACACTTTGGTTAACAAATTTGGTCCACATTTGCCAAAGTTATCGAGCTTCAAAGTTTGAAAAGTCACAAAAGTTGTGTGTTTGAGCACATAAAGTACTATTTTTCTTGGAAATTCAACAAGATGCAATCATGAATTGTTGTGTCATTTTAAAGATCTCGTCGAGCTGATTAATTTGACACTTTGGTTAACAAATTTGGTCCACATTTGCCAAAGTTATCGAGCTTCAAAGTTTGAAAAGTCACAAAATATGTGTGTTTGAGCACATAAAGTACTATTTTTCTTGGAAATTCAACAAGATGCAATCATGATGTGTTGTGACATCTTCAAAATCTCGTCGAGCTGATTAATTTGACACTTTGGTTAACAAATTTGGTCCACATTTGCCAAAGTTATCGAGCTTCAAAGTTTGAAAAGTCACAAAAGTTGTGTGTTTGAGCACATAAAGTACTATTTTTCTTGGAAATTCAACAAGATGCAATCATGAATTGTTGTGTCATTTTAAAGATCTCGTCGAGCTGATTAATTTGACACTTTGGTTAACAAATTTGGTCCACATTTGCCAAAGTTATCGAGCTTCAAAGTTTGAAAAGTCACAAAATATGTGTGTTTGAGCACATAAAGTACTATTTTTCTTGGAAATTCAACAAGATGCAATCATGATGTGTTGTGACATCTTCAAAATCTCGTCGATCTGATTAATTTGACGCTTTGTTTAACAAATTTGGTCTTCATTTGCCAAAGTTATCGAGCTTCAAAATTGGAAAAGTCACAAAAGTTGTGTGTTTGAGCACATAAAGTACTATTTTTCTTGAAAATTCAACAAGATGCAATCATGATGTGTTGTGACATCTTCAAAATCTCGTCGAGCTTATTAATTTGACACTTTGGTTAACAAATTTGGTCCACATTTGCCAAAGTTATCGAGCTTCAAAGTTTGAAAAGTCACAAAAGTTGTGTGTTTGAGCACATAAAGTACTATTTTTCTTGGAAATTCAACAAGATGCAATCATGAATTGTTGTGTGATTTTAAAGATCTCGTCGAGCTGATTAATTTGACACTTTGGTTAACAAATTTGGTCCACATTTGCCAAAGTTATCGAGCTTCAAAGTTTGAAAAGTCACAAAATATGTGTGTTTGAGCACATAAAGTACTATTTTTCTTGGAAATTCAACAAGATGCATTCATGATGTGTTGTGACATCTTCAAAATCTCGTCGATCTGATTAATTTGACACTTTGTTTAACAAATTTGGTCTTCATTTGCCAAAGTTATCGAGCTTCAAAATTGGAAAAGTCACAAAAGTTGTGTGTTTGAGCACATAAAGTACTATTTTTCTTGGAAATTCAACAAGATGCAATCATGATGTGTTGTGACATCTTCAAAATCTCGTTGAGGTGATTACTTTGACACTATGGTTAACAAATTTGGTCCACATTTGCCAAAGTTCTCGAGCTTCAAAATTGGAAAAGTCACAAAAGTTGTGTGTTTGAGCACATAAAGTACTATTTTTGTTGGAAATTCAACAAGATGCAATCATGATGTGTTGTGACATCTTCAAAATCTCGTTGAGGTGATTACTTTGACACTATGGTTAACAAATTTGGTCCACATTTGCCAAAGTTCTCGAGCTTCAAAATTGGAAAAGTCACAAAAGTTGTGTGTTTGAGCACATAAAGTACTATTTTTCTTGGAAATTCAACAAGATGCAATCATGAATTGTTGTGTCATTTTAAAGATCTCGTCGATCTGATTAATTTGACACGTTGGTTAACAAATTTGGTCCACATTTGCCAAAGTTATCGAGCTTCAAAATTGGAAAAGTCACAAAAGTTGTGTGTTTGAGCACATAAAGTACTATTTTTCTTGGAAATTCTACAAGATGCAATCATGATGTGTTGTGACATCTTCAAAATCTCGTCGAGCTGATTAATTTGACACTTTGGTTAACAAATTTGGTCCACATTTGCCAAAGTTATCGAGCTTCAAAGTTTGAAAAGTCACAAAAGTTGTGTGTTTGAGCACATAAAGTACTATTTTTCTTGGAAATTCAACAAGATGCAATCATGAATTGTTGTGTCATTTTAAAGATCTCGTCGAGCTGATTAATTTGACACTTTGGTTAACAAATTTGGTCCACATTTGCCAAAGTTATCGAGCTTCAAAGTTTGAAAAGTCACAAAATATGTGTGTTTGAGCACATAAAGTACTATTTTTCTTGGAAATTCAACAAGATGCAATCATGATGTGTTGTGACATCTTCAAAATCTCGTCGATCTGATTAATTTGACGCTTTGTTTAACAAATTTGGTCTTCATTTGCCAAAGTTATCGAGCTTCAAAATTGGAAAAGTCACAAAAGTTGTGTGTTTGAGCACATAAAGTACTATTTTTCTTGGAAATTCAACAAGATGCAATCATGAATTGTTGTGTCATTTTAAAGATCTCGTCGAGCTGATTAATTTGACACTTTGGTTAACAAATTTGGTCCACATTTGCCAAAGTTATCGAGCTTCAAAGTTTGAAAAGTCACAAAAGTTGTGTGTTTGAGCACATAAAGTACTATTTTTCTTGGAAATTCAACAAGATGCAATCATGAATTGTTGTGTGATTTTAAAGATCTCGTCGAGCTGATTAATTTGACACTTTGGTTAACAAATTTGGTCCACATTTGCCAAAGTTATCGAGCTTCAAAGTTTGAAAAGTCACAAAATATGTGTGTTTGAGCACATAAAGTACTATTTTTCTTGGAAATTCAACAAGATGCAATCATGATGTGTTGTGACATCTTCAAAATCTCGTCGATCTGATTAATTTGACACTTTGTTTAACAAATTTGGTCTTCATTTGCCAAAGTTATCGAGCTTCAAAATTGGAAAAGTCACAAAAGTTGTGTGTTTGAGCACATAAAGTACTATTTTTCTTGGAAATTCAACAAGATGCAATCATGATGTGTTGTGACATCTTCAAAATCTCGTTGAGGTGATTACTTTGACACTATGGTTAACAAATTTGGTCCACATTTGCCAAAGTTCTCGAGCTTCAAAATTGGAAAAGTCACAAAAGTTGTGTGTTTGAGCACATAAAGTACTATTTTTGTTGGAAATTCAACAAGATGCAATCATGATGTGTTGTGACATCTTCAAAATCTCGTTGAGGTGATTACTTTGACACTATGGTTAACAAATTTGGTCCACATTTGCCAAAGTTCTCGAGCTTCAAAATTGGAAAAGTCACAAAAGTTGTGTGTTTGAGCACATAAAGTACTATTTTTCTTGGAAATTCAACAAGATGCAATCATGAATTGTTGTGTCATTTTAAAGATCTCGTCGATCTGATTAATTTGACACGTTGGTTAACAAATTTGGTCCACATTTGCCAAAGTTATCGAGCTTCAAAATTGGAAAAGTCACAAAAGTTGTGTGTTTGAGCACATAAAGTACTATTTTTCTTGGAAATTCTACAAGATGCAATCATGATGTGTTGTGACATCTTCAAAATCTCGTCGAGCTGATTAATTTGACACTTTGGTTAACAAATTTGGTCCACATTTGCCAAAGTTATCGAGCTTCAAAGTTTGAAAAGTCACAAAAGTTGTGTGTTTGAGCACATAAAGTACTATTTTTCTTGGAAATTCAACAAGATGCAATCATGAATTGTTGTGTCATTTTAAAGATCTCGTCGAGCTGATTAATTTGACACTTTGGTTAACAAATTTGGTCCACATTTGCCAAAGTTATCGAGCTTCAAAGTTTGAAAAGTCACAAAATATGTGTGTTTGAGCACATAAAGTACTATTTTTCTTGGAAATTCAACAAGATGCAATCATGATGTGTTGTGACATCTTCAAAATCTCGTCGATCTGATTAATTTGACGCTTTGTTTAACAAATTTGGTCTTCATTTGCCAAAGTTATCGAGCTTCAAAATTGGAAAAGTCACAAAAGTTGTGTGTTTGAGCACATAAAGTACTATTTTTCTTGAAAATTCAACAAGATGCAATCATGATGTGTTGTGACATCTTCAAAATCTCGTCGAGCTTATTAATTTGACACTTTGGTTAACAAATTTGGTCCACATTTGCCAAAGTTATCGAGCTTCAAAGTTTGAAAAGTCACAAAAGTTGTGTGTTTGAGCACATAAAGTACTATTTTTCTTGGAAATTCAACAAGATGCAATCATGATGTGTTGTGACATCTTCAAAATCTCGTTGAGGTGATTACTTTGACACTATGGTTAACAAATTTGGTCCACATTTGCCAAAGTTCTCGAGCTTCAAAATTGGAAAAGTCACAAAAGTTGTGTGTTTGAGCACATAAAGTACTATTTTTGTTGGAAATTCAACAAGATGCAATCATGATGTGTTGTGACATCTTCAAAATCTCGTTGAGGTGATTACTTTGACACTATGGTTAACAAATTTGGTCCACATTTGCCAAAGTTCTCGAGCTTCAAAATTGGAAAAGTCACAAAAGTTGTGTGTTTGAGCACATAAAGTACTATTTTTCTTGGAAATTCAACAAGATGCAATCATGAATTGTTGTGTCATTTTAAAGATCTCGTCGATCTGATTAATTTGACACGTTGGTTAACAAATTTGGTCCACATTTGCCAAAGTTCTCGAGCTTCAAAATTGGAAAAGTCACAAAAGTTGTGTGTTTGAGCACATAAAGTACTATTTTTCTTGGAAATTCAACAAGATGCAATCATGATGTGTTGTGACATCTTCAAAATCTCGTTGAGGTGATTACTTTGACACTATGGTTAACAAATTTGGTCCATATTTGCCAAAGTTCTCGAGCTTCAAAATTGGAAAAGTCACAAAAGTTGTGTGTTTGAGCACATAAAGTACTATTTTTGTTGGAAATTCAACAAGATGCAATCATGATGTGTTGTGACATCTTCAAAATCTCGTCGATCTGATTAATTTGACACTTTGTTTAACAAATTTGGTCTTCATTTGCCAAAGTTATCGAGCTTCAAAATTGGAAAAGTCACAAAAGCTGTGTGTTTGAGCACATAAAGTACTATTTTTCTTGGAAATTCAACAAGATGCAATCATGATTTGTTGTGACATCTTCAAAATCTCGTCGAGCTGATTAATTTGACACTTTGGTTAACAAATTTGGTCCACATTTGCCAAAGTTATCGAGCTTCAAAGTTTGAAAAGTCACAAAAGTTGTGTGTTTGAGCACATAAAGTACTATTTTTCTTGGAAATTCAACAAGATGCAATCATGAATTGTTGTGTCATTTTAAAGATCTCGTCGAGCTGATTAATTTGACACTTTGGTTAACAAATTTGGTCCACATTTGCCAAAGTTATCGAGCTTCAAAGTTTGAAAAGTCACAAAATATGTGTGTTTGAGCACATAAAGTACTATTTTTGTTGGAAATTCAACAAGATGCAATCATGATGTGTTGTGACATCTTCAAAATCTCGTCGATCTGATTAATTTGACACTTTGTTTAACAAATTTGGTCTTCATTTGCCAAAGTTATCGAGCTTCAAAATTGGAAAAGTCACAAAAGCTGTGTGTTTGAGCACATAAAGTACTATTTTTCTTGGAAATTCAACAAGATGCAATCATGATTTGTTGTGACATCTTCAAAATCTCGTCGAGCTGATTAATTTGACACTTTGGTTAACAAATTTGGTCCACATTTGCCAAAGTTATCGAGCTTCAAAGTTTGAAAAGTCACAAAATATGTGTGTTTGAGCACATAAAGTACTATTTTTCTTGGAAATTCAACAAGATGCAATCATGATGTGTTGTGACATCTTCAAAATCTCGTCGATCTGATTAATTTGACACTTTGTTTAACAAATTTGGTCTTTATTTGCCAAAGTTATCGAGCTTCAAAATTGGAAAAGTCACAAAAGTTGTGTGTTTGAGCACATAAAGTACTATTTTTCTTGGAAATTCAACAAGATGCAATCATGATGTGTTGTGACATCTTCAAAATCTCGTCGAGCTGATTAATTTGACACTTTGGTTAACAAATTTGGTCCACATTTGCCAAAGTTATCGAGCTTCAAAGTTTGAAAAGTCACAAAAGTTGTGTGTTTGAGCACATAAAGTACTATTTTTCTTGGAAATTCAACAAGATGCAATCATGAATTGTTGTGTCATTTTAAAGATCTCGTCGAGCTGATTAATTTGACACTATGGTTAACAAATTTAGTCCACATTTGCCAAAGTTCTCGAGCTTCAAAATTGGAAAAGTCACAAAAGTTGTGTGTTTGAGCACATAAAGTACTATTTTTCTTGGAAATTCAACAAGATACAATCATGAATTGTTGTGTCTTTTTAAAGATCTCGTCGAGCTGATTAATTTGACACTTTGGTTAACAAATTTGGTCCACATTTGCCAAAGTTATCGAGCTTCAAAATTGGAAAAGTCACAAAAGTTGTGTGTTTGAGCACATAAAGTACTATTTTTCTTGGAAATTCAACAAGATGCAATCATGAATTGTTGTGTCATTTTAAAGATCTCGTCGAGCTGATTAATTTGACACTATGGTTAACAAATTTGGTCCACATTTGCCAAAGTTCTCGAGCTTCAAAATTGGAAAAGTCACAAAAGTTGTGTGTTTAAGCACATAAAGTACTATTTTTCTTGGAAATTCAACAAGATGCAATCATGAATTGTTGTGTCATTTTAAAGATCTCGTCGAGCTGATTAATTTGACACTATGGTTAACAAATTTAGTCCACATTTGCCAAAGTTCTCGAGCTTCAAAATTGGAAAAGTCACAAAAGTTGTGTGTTTGAGCACATAAAGTACTATTTTTCTTGGAAATTCAACAAGATGCAATCATGAATTGTTGTGTCATTTTAAAGATCTCGTCGAGCTGATTAATTTGACACTATGGTTAACAAATTTAGTCCACATTTGCCAAAGTTCTCGAGCTTCAAAATTGGAAAAGTCACAAAAGTTGTGTGTTTAAGCACATAAAGTACTATTTTTCTTGGAAATTCAACAAGATGCAATCATGAATTGTTGTGTCATTTTAAAGATCTCGTCGAGCTGATTAATTTGACACTATGGTTAACAAATTTAGTCCACATTTGCCAAAGTTCTCGAGCTTCAAAATTGGAAAAGTCACAAAATATGTGTGTTTGAGCACATAAAGTAATATTTTTCTTGGAAATTCAACAAGATGCAATCATGATGTGTTGTGACATCTTCAAAATCTCGTCGATCTGATTAATTTGACACTTTGTTTAACAAATTTGGTCTTCATTTGCCAAAGTTCTCGAGCTTCAAAATTGGAAAAGTCACAAAAGTTGTGTGTTTGAGCACATAAAGTACTATTTTTCTTGGAAATTCAACAAGATGCAATCATGATGTGTTGTGACATCTTCAAAATCTCGTCGAGCTGATTAATTTGACACTTTGGTTAACAAATTTGGTCCACATTTGCCAAAGTTATCGAGCTTCAAAGTTTGAAAAGTCACAAAAGTTGTGTGTTTGAGCACATAAAGTACTATTTTTCTTGGAAATTCAACAAGATGCAATCATGAATTGTTGTGTCATTTTAAAGATCTCGTCGAGCTGATTAATTTGACACTATGGTTAACAAATTTAGTCTTCATTTGCCAAAGTTATCGAGCTTCAAAATTGGAAAAGTCACAAAAGCTGTGTGTTTGAGCACATAAAGTACTATTTTTCTTGGAAATTCAACAAGATGCAATCATGATTTGTTGTGACATCTTCAAAATCTCGTCGAGCTGATTAATTTGACACTTTGGTTAACAAATTTGGTCCACATTTGCCAAAGTTATCGAGCTTCAAAGTTTGAAAAGTCACAAAATATGTGTGTTTGAGCACATAAAGTACTATTTTTCTTGGAAATTCAACAAGATGCAATCATGATGTGTTGTGACATCTTCAAAATCTCGTCGATCTGATTAATTTGACACTTTGTTTAACAAATTTGGTCTTCATTTGCCAAAGTTATCGAGCTTCAAAATTGGAAAAGTCACAAAAGTTGTGTGTTTGAGCACATAAAGTACTATTTTTCTTGGAAATTCAACAAGATGCAATCATGATGTGTTGTGACATCTTCAAAATCTCGTCGAGCTGATTAATTTGACACTTTGGTTAACAAATTTGGTCCACATTTGCCAAAGTTATCGAGCTTCAAAGTTTGAAAAGTCACAAAAGTTGTGTGTTTGAGCACATAAAGTACTATTTTTCTTGGAAATTCAACAAGATGCAATCATGAATTGTTGTGTCATTTTAAAGATCTCGTCGAGCTGATTAATTTGACACTATGGTTAACAAATTTAGTCCACATTTGCCAAAGTTCTCGAGCTTCAAAATTGGAAAAGTCACAAAAGTTGTGTGTTTGAGCACATAAAGTACTATTTTTCTTGGAAATTCAACAAGATGCAATCATGAATTGTTGTGTCTTTTTAAAGATCTCGTCGAGCTGATTAATTTGACACTTTGGTTAACAAATTTGGTCCACATTTGCCAAAGTTATCGAGCTTCAAAGTTTGAAAAGTCACAAAAGTTGTGTGTTTGAGCACATAAAGTACTATTTTTCTTGGAAATTCAACAAGATGCAATCATGAATTGTTGTGTCATTTTAAAGATCTCGTCGAGCTGATTAATTTGACACTATGGTTAACAAATTTGGTCCACATTTGCCAAAGTTCTCGAGCTTCAAAATTGGAAAAGTCACAAAAGTTGTGTGTTTAAGCACATAAAGTACTATTTTTCTTGGAAATTCAACAAGATGCAATCATGAATTGTTGTGTCATTTTAAAGATCTCGTCGAGCTGATTAATTTGACACTATGGTTAACAAATTTAGTCCACATTTGCCAAAGTTCTCGAGCTTCAAAATTGGAAAAGTCACAAAAGTTGTGTGTTTGAGCACATAAAGTACTATTTTTCTTGGAAATTCAACAAGATGCAATCATGAATTGTTGTGTCATTTTAAAGATCTCGTCGAGCTGATTAATTTGACACTATGGTTAACAAATTTAGTCCACATTTGCCAAAGTTCTCGAGCTTCAAAATTGGAAAAGTCACAAAAGTTGTGTGTTTGAGCACATAAAGTACTATTTTTCTTGGAAATTCAACAAGATGCAATCATGAATTGTTGTGTCATTTTAAAGATCTCGTCGAGCTGATTAATTTGACACTATGGTTAACAAATTTAGTCCACATTTGCCAAAGTTCTCGAGCTTCAAAATTGGAAAAGTCACAAAAGTTGTGTGTTTAAGCACATAAAGTACTATTTTTCTTGGAAATTCAACAAGATGCAATCATGAATTGTTGTGTCATTTTAAAGATCTCGTCGAGCTGATTAATTTGACACTATGGTTAACAAATTTAGTCCACATTTGCCAAAGTTCTCGAGCTTCAAAATTGGAAAAGTCACAAAATATGTGTGTTTGAGCACATAAAGTACTATTTTTCTTGGAAATTCAACAAGATGCAATCATGATGTGTTGTGACATCTTCAAAATCTCGTCGATCTGATTAATTTGACACTTTGTTTAACAAATTTGGTCTTCATTTGCCAAAGTTCTCGAGCTTCAAAATTGGAAAAGTCACAAAAGTTGTGTGTTTGAGCACATAAAGTACTATTTTTCTTGGAAATTCAACAAGATGCAATCATGATGTGTTGTGACATCTTCAAAATCTCGTCGAGCTGATTAATTTGACACTTTGGTTAACAAATTTGGTCCACATTTGCCAAAGTTATCGAGCTTCAAAGTTTGAAAAGTCACAAAAGTTGTGTGTTTGAGCACATAAAGTACTATTTTTCTTGGAAATTCAACAAGATGCAATCATGAATTGTTGTGTCATTTTAAAGATCTCGTCGAGCTGATTAATTTGACACTATGGTTAACAAATTTAGTCCACATTTGCCAAAGTTCTCGAGCTTCAAAATTGGAAAAGTCACAAAAGTTGTGTGTTTGAGCACATAAAGTACTATTTTTCTTGGAAATTCAACAAGATGCAATCATGAATTGTTGTGTCATTTTAAAGATCTCGTCGAGCTGATTAATTTGACACTATGGTTAACAAATTTAGTCCACATTTGCCAAAGTTATCGAGCTTCAAAATTGGAAAAGTCACAAAAGCTGTGTGTTTGAGCACATAAAGTACTATTTTTCTTGGAAATTCAACAAGATGCAATCATGAATTGTTGTGTCATTTTAAAGATCTCGTCGAGCTGATTAATTTGACACTATGGTTAACAAATTTGGTCCACATTTGCCAAAGTTCTCGAGCTTCAAAATTGGAAAAGTCACAAAAGTTGTGTGTTTAAGCACATAAAGTACTATTTTTCTTGGAAATTCAACAAGATGCAATCATGAATTGTTGTGTCATTTTAAAGATCTCGTCGAGCTGATTAATTTGACACTATGGTTAACAAATTTAGTCCACATTTGCCAAAGTTCTCGAGCTTCAAAATTGGAAAAGTCACAAAAGTTGTGTGTTTGAGCACATAAAGTACTATTTTTCTTGGAAATTCAACAAGATGCAATCATGATGTGTTGTGACATCTTCAAAATCTCGTCGAGCTGATTAATTTGACACTTTGGTTAACAAATTTGGTCCACATTTGCCAAAGTTATCGAGCTTCAAAGTTTGAAAAGTCACAAAAGTTGTGTGTTTGAGCACATAAAGTACTATTTTTCTTGGAAATTCAACAAGATGCAATCATGAATTGTTGTGTCATTTTAAAGATCTCGTCGAGCTGATTAATTTGACACTTTGGTTAACAAATTTGGTCCACATTTGCCAAAGTTATCGAGCTTCAAAGTTTGAAAAGTCACAAAAGTTGTGTGTTTGAGCACATAAAGTACTATTTTTCTTGGAAATTCAACAAGATGCAATCATGAATTGTTGTGTCATTTTAAAGATCTCGTCGAGCTGATTAATTTGACACTATGGTTAACAAATTTGGTCCACATTTGCCAAAGTTCTCGAGCTTCAAAGTTTGAAAAGTCACAAAAGTTGTGTGTTTGAGCACATAAAGTACTATTTTTCTTGGAAATTCAACAAGATGCAATCATGAATTGTTGTGTCATTTTAAAGATCTCGTCGAGCTGATTAATTTGACACTTTGGTTAACAAATTTGGTCCACATTTGCCAAAGTTCTCGAGCTTCAAAATTGGAATAGTCACAAAAGTTGTGTGTTTGAGCACATAAAGTACTATTTTTCTTGGAAATTCAACAAGATGCAATCATGAATTGTTGTGTCATTTTAAAGATCTCGTCGAGCTGATTAATTTGACACTATGGTTAACAAATTTAGTCCACATTTGCCAAAGTTATCGAGCTTCAAAATTGGAAAAGTCACAAAAGCTGTGTGTTTGAGCACATAAAGTACTATTTTTCTTGGAAATTCAACAAGATGCAATCATGAATTGTTGTGTCATTTTAAAGATCTCGTCGAGCTGATTAATTTGACACTATGGTTAACAAATTTAGTCCACATTTGCCAAAGTTCTCGAGCTTCAAAATTGGAAAAGTCACAAAAGTTGTGTGTTTGAGCACATAAAGTACTATTTTTCTTGGAAATTCAACAAGATGCAATCATGAATTGTTGTGTCATTTTAAAGATCTCGTCGAGCTGATTAATTTGACACTATGGTTAACAAATTTAGTCCACATTTGCCAAAGTTCTCGAGCTTCAAAATTGGAAAAGTCACAAAAGTTGTGTGTTTGAGCACATAAAGTACTATTTTTCTTGGAAATTCAACAAGATGCAATCATGATGTGTTGTGACATCTTCAAAATCTCGTCGAGCTGATTAATTTGACACTTTGGTTAACAAATTTGGTCCACATTTGCCAAAGTTATCGAGCTTCAAAGTTTGAAAAGTCACAAAAGTTGTGTGTTTGAGCACATAAAGTACTATTTTTCTTGGAAATTCAACAAGATGCAATCATGAATTGTTGTGTCATTTTAAAGATCTCGTCGAGCTGATTAATTTGACACTTTGGTTAACAAATTTGGTCCACATTTGCCAAAGTTATCGAGCTTCAAAGTTTGAAAAGTCACAAAAGTTGTGTGTTTGAGCACATAAAGTACTATTTTTCTTGGAAATTCAACAAGATGCAATCATGAATTGTTGTGTCATTTTAAAGATCTCGTCGAGCTGATTAATTTGACACTATGGTTAACAAATTTGGTCCACATTTGCCAAAGTTCTCGAGCTTCAAAGTTTGAAAAGTCACAAAAGTTGTGTGTTTGAGCACATAAAGTACTATTTTTCTTGGAAATTCAACAAGATGCAATCATGAATTGTTGTGTCATTTTAAATATCTCGTCGAGCTGATTAATTTGACACTTTGGTTAACAAATTTGGTCCACATTTGCCAAAGTTATCGAGCTTCAAAGTTTGAAAAGTCACAAAAGTTGTGTGTTTGAGCACATAAAGTACTATTTTTCTTGGAAATTCAACAAGATGCAATCATGAATTGTTGTGTCATTTTAAAGATCTCGTCGAGCTGATTAATTTGACACTATGGTTAACAAATTTGGTCCACATTTGCCAAAGTTCTCGAGCTTCAAAATTGGAAAAGTCACAAAAGTTGTGTGTTTGAGCACATAAAGTACTATTTTTCTTGGAAATTCAACAAGATGCAATCATGAATTGTTGTGTCATTTTAAAGATCTCGTCGAGCTGATTAATTTGACACTTTGGTTAACAAATTTGGTCCACATTTGCCAAAGTTCTCGAGCTTCAAAATTGGAATAGTCACAAAAGTTGTGTGTTTGAGCACATAAAGTACTATTTTTCTTGGAAATTCAACAAGATGCAATCATGAATTGTTGTGTCATTTTAAAGATCTCGTCGAGCTGATTAATTTGACACTATGGTTAACAAATTTGGTCCACATTTGCCAAAGTTATCGAGCTTCAAAGTTTGAAAAGTCACAAAAGTTGTGTGTTTGAGCACATAAATTACTATTTTTCTTGGAAATTCAACAAGATGCAATCATGAATTGTTGTGTCATTTTAAAGATCTCGTCGAGCTGATTAATTTGACACTTTGGTTAACAAATTTGGTCCACATTTGCCAAAGTTCTCGAGCTTCAAAATTGGAAAAGTCACAAAAGTTGTGTGTTTGAGCACGTAAAGTACTATTTTTCTTGGAAATTCAACAAGATGCAATCATGATGTGTTGTGACATCTTCAAAATCTCGTCGAGCTGATTAATTTGACACTTTGTTTAACAAATTTGGTCCACATTTGCCAAAGTTATCGAGCTTCAAAGTTTGAAAAGTCACAAAAGTTGTGTGTTTGAGCACATAAAGTACTATTTGTCTTGGAAATTCAACAAGATGTAATAATGATGTGTTGTGTCATTTTAAAGATCTCGTCGAGCTGATTAATTTGACACTTTGTTTAACAAATTTGGTCCACATTTGCCAAAGTTATCGAGCTTCAAAGTTTGAAAAGTCACAAAAGTTGTGTGTTTGAGCACATAAAGTACTATTTTTCTTGGAAATTCAACAAGATGCAATCATGAATTGTTGTGTCATTTTAAAGATCTCGTCGAGCTGATTAATTTGACACTTTGGTTAACAAATTTGGTCCACATTTGCCAAAGTTATCGAGCTTCAAAGTTTGAAAAGTCACAAAAGTTGTGTGTTTGAGCACATAAATTACTATTTTTCTTGGAAATTCAACAAGATGCAATCATGAATTGTTGTGTCATTTTAAAGATCTCGTCGAGCTGATTAATTTGACACTTTGGTTAACAAATTTGGTCCACATTTGCCAAAGTTCTCGAGCTTCAAAGTTTGAAAAGTCACAAAAGTTGTGTGTTTGAGCACATAAATTACTATTTTTCTTGGAAATTCAACAAGATGCAATCATGAATTGTTGTGTCATTTTAAAGATCTCGTCGAGCTGATTAATTTGACACTTTGGTTAACAAATTTGGTCCACATTTGCCAAAGTTCTCGAGCTTCAAAATTGGAAAAGTCACAAAATATGTGTGTTTGAGCACATAAAGTACTATTTTTCTTGGAAATTCAACAAGATGCAATCATGATGTGTTGTGACATCTTCAAAATCTCGTCGATCTGATTAATTTGACACTTTGTTTAACAAATTTGGTCTTCATTTGCCAAAGTTCTCGAGCTTCAAAATTGGAAAAGTCACAAAAGTTGTGTGTTTGAGCACATAAAGTACTATTTTTCTTGGAAATTCAACAAGATGCAATCATGATGTGTTGTGACATCTTCAAAATCTCGTCGAGCTGATTAATTTGACACTTTGGTTAACAAATTTGGTCCACATTTGCCAAAGTTATCGAGCTTCAAAGTTTGAAAAGTCACAAAAGTTGTGTGTTTGAGCACATAAAGTACTATTTTTCTTGGAAATTCAACAAGATGCAATCATGAATTGTTGTGTCATTTTAAAGATCTCGTCGAGCTGATTAATTTGACACTATGGTTAACAAATTTGGTCCACATATGCCAAAGTTCTCGAGCTTCAAAATTGGAAAAGTCACAAAAGTTGTGTGTTTAAGCACATAAAGTACTATTTTTCTTGGAAATTCAACAAGATGCAATCATGAATTGTTGTGTCATTTTAAAGATCTCGTCGAGCTGATTAATTTGACACTATGGTTAACAAATTTAGTCCACATTTGCCAAAGTTCTCGAGCTTCAAAATTGGAAAAGTCACAAAAGTTGTGTGTTTGAGCACATAAAGTACTATTTTTCTTGGAAATTCAACAAGATGCAATCATGAATTGTTGTGTCATTTTAAAGATCTCGTCGAGCTGATTAATTTGACACTTTGGTTAACAAATTTGGTCCACATTTGCCAAAGTTATCGAGCTTCAAAGTTTGAAAAGTCACAAAAGTTGTGTGTTTGAGCACATAAAGTACTATTTTTCTTGGAAATTCAACAAGATGCAATCATGAATTGTTGTGTCATTTTAAAGATCTCGTCGAGCTGATTAATTTGACACTTTGGTTAACAAATTTGGTCCACATTTGCCAAAGTTATCGAGCTTCAAAGTTTGAAAAGTCACAAAAGTTGTGTGTTTGAGCACATAAAGTACTATTTTTCTTGGAAATTCAACAAGATGCAATCATGAATTGTTGTGTCATTTTAAAGATCTCGTCGAGCTGATTAATTTGACACTATGGTTAACAAATTTGGTCCACATTTGCCAAAGTTCTCGAGCTTCAAAGTTTGAAAAGTCACAAAAGTTGTGTGTTTGAGCACATAAAGTACTATTTTTCTTGGAAATTCAACAAGATGCAATCATGAATTGTTGTGTCATTTTAAATATCTCGTCGAGCTGATTAATTTGACACTTTGGTTAACAAATTTGGTCCACATTTGCCAAAGTTATCGAGCTTCAAAGTTTGAAAAGTCACAAAAGTTGTGTGTTTGAGCACATAAAGTACTATTTTTCTTGGAAATTCAACAAGATGCAATCATGAATTGTTGTGTCATTTTAAAGATCTCGTCGAGCTGATTAATTTGACACTATGGTTAACAAATTTGGTCCACATTTGCCAAAGTTCTCGAGCTTCAAAATTGGAAAAGTCACAAAAGTTGTGTGTTTGAGCACATAAAGTACTATTTTTCTTGGAAATTCAACAAGATGCAATCATGAATTGTTGTGTCATTTTAAAGATCTCGTCGAGCTGATTAATTTGACACTTTGGTTAACAAATTTGGTCCACATTTGCCAAAGTTCTCGAGCTTCAAAATTGGAATAGTCACAAAAGTTGTGTGTTTGAGCACATAAAGTACTATTTTTCTTGGAAATTCAACAAGATGCAATCATGAATTGTTGTGTCATTTTAAAGATCTCGTCGAGCTGATTAATTTGACACTATGGTTAACAAATTTGGTCCACATTTGCCAAAGTTATCGAGCTTCAAAGTTTGAAAAGTCACAAAAGTTGTGTGTTTGAGCACATAAATTACTATTTTTCTTGGAAATTCAACAAGATGCAATCATGAATTGTTGTGTCATTTTAAAGATCTCGTCGAGCTGATTAATTTGACACTTTGGTTAACAAATTTGGTCCACATTTGCCAAAGTTCTCGAGCTTCAAAATTGGAAAAGTCACAAAAGTTGTGTGTTTGAGCACGTAAAGTACTATTTTTCTTGGAAATTCAACAAGATGCAATCATGATGTGTTGTGACATCTTCAAAATCTCGTCGAGCTGATTAATTTGACACTTTGTTTAACAAATTTGGTCCACATTTGCCAAAGTTATCGAGCTTCAAAGTTTGAAAAGTCACAAAAGTTGTGTGTTTGAGCACATAAAGTACTATTTGTCTTGGAAATTCAACAAGATGTAATAATGATGTGTTGTGTCATTTTAAAGATCTCGTCGAGCTGATTAATTTGACACTTTGTTTAACAAATTTGGTCCACATTTGCCAAAGTTATCGAGCTTCAAAGTTTGAAAAGTCACAAAAGTTGTGTGTTTGAGCACATAAAGTACTATTTTTCTTGGAAATTCAACAAGATGCAATCATGAATTGTTGTGTCATTTTAAAGATCTCGTCGAGCTGATTAATTTGACACTTTGGTTAACAAATTTGGTCCACATTTGCCAAAGTTATCGAGCTTCAAAGTTTGAAAAGTCACAAAAGTTGTGTGTTTGAGCACATAAATTACTATTTTTCTTGGAAATTCAACAAGATGCAATCATGAATTGTTGTGTCATTTTAAAGATCTCGTCGAGCTGATTAATTTGACACTTTGGTTAACAAATTTGGTCCACATTTGCCAAAGTTCTCGAGCTTCAAAGTTTGAAAAGTCACAAAAGTTGTGTGTTTGAGCACATAAATTACTATTTTTCTTGGAAATTCAACAAGATGCAATCATGAATTGTTGTGTCATTTTAAAGATCTCGTCGAGCTGATTAATTTGACACTTTGGTTAACAAATTTGGTCCACATTTGCCAAAGTTATCGAGCTTCAAAGTTTGAAAAGTCACAAAAGTTGTGTGTTTGAGCACATAAATTACTATTTTTCTTGGAAATTCAACAAGATGCAATCATGAATTGTTGTGTCATTTTAAAGATCTCATCGAGCTGATTAATTTGACACTTTGGTTAACAAATTTGGTCCACATTTGCCAAAGTTCTCGAGCTTCAAAATTGGAAAAGTCACAAAAGTTGTGTGTTTGAGCACATAAAGTACTATTTTTCTTGGAAATTCAACAAGATGCAATCATGATGTGTTGTGACATCTTCATAACCTTGTCGAGCTGATTAATTTGACACTTTGGTTAACAAATTTGGTCCACATTTGCCAAAGTTATCGAGCTTCAAAATTGGAAAAGTCACAAAAGTTGTGTGTTTGAGCACATAAAGTACTATTTTTCTTGGAAATTCAACAAGATGCAATCATGATGTGTTGTGACATCTTCAAAATCTCGTCGAGCTGATTAATGTGACACTTTGGTTAACAAATTTGGTCCACATTTGCCAAAGTTATCGAGCTTCAAAATTGGAAAAGTCACAAAAGTTGTGTGTTTGAGCACATAAAGTACTATTTTTCTTGGAAATTCAACAAGATGCAATCATGATGTGTTGTGACATCTTCAAAATCTCGTCGAGCTGATTAATGTGACACTTTGGTTAACAAATTTGGTCCACATTTGCCAAAGTTATCGAGCTTCAAAGTTTGAAAAGTCACAAAAGTTGTGTGTTTGAGCACATAAATTACTATTTTTCTTGGAAATTCAACAAGATGCAATCATGAATTGATGTGTCATTTTAAAGATCTCGTCGAGCTGATTAATTTGACACTTTGGTTAACAAATTTGGTCCACATTTGCCAAAGTTATCGAGCTTCAAAGTTTGAAAAGTCACAAAAGTTGTGTGTTTGAGCACATAAAGTACTATTTTTCTTGGAAATTCAACAAGATGCAATCATGAATTGTTGTGTCATTTTAAAGATCTCGACGAGCTGATTAATTTGACACTTTGGTTAACAAATTTGGTCCACATTTGCCAAAGTTATCGAGCTTCAAAATTGGAAAAGTCACAAAAGTTGTGTGTTTGAGCACATAAAGTACTATTTTTCTTGGAAATTCAAAAAGATGCAATCATGATGTGTTGTGACATCTTCAAAATCTCGTCGAGCTGATTAATTTGACACTTTGGTTAACAAATTTAGTCCACATTTGCCAAAGTTCTCGAGCTTCAAAATTGGAAAAGTCACAAAAGTTGTGTGTTTGAGCACATAAAGTACTATTTTTCTTGGAAATTCAACAAGATGCAATCATGAATTGTTGTGTCTTTTTAAAGATCTCGTCGAGCTGATTAATTTGACACTTTGGTTAACAAATTTGGTCCACATTTGCCAAAGTTATCGAGCTTCAAAGTTTGAAAAGTCACAAAAGTTGTGTGTTTGAGCACATAAAGTACTATTTTTCTTGGAAATTCAACAAGATGCAATCATGAATTGTTGTGTCATTTTAAAGATCTCGTCGAGCTGATTAATTTGACACTATGGTTAACAAATTTGGTCCACATTTGCCAAAGTTCTCGAGCTTCAAAGTTTGAAAAGTCACAAAAGTTGTGTGTTTGAGCACATAAAGTACTATTTTTCTTGGAAATTCAACAAGATGCAATCATGAATTGTTGTGTCATTTTAAATATCTCGTCGAGCTGATTAATTTGACACTTTGGTTAACAAATTTGGTCCACATTTGCCAAAGTTATCGAGCTTCAAAGTTTGAAAAGTCACAAAAGTTGTGTGTTTGAGCACATAAAGTACTATTTTTCTTGGAAATTCAACAAGATGCAATCATGAATTGTTGTGTCATTTTAAAGATCTCGTCGAGCTGATTAATTTGACACTATGGTTAACAAATTTGGTCCACATTTGCCAAAGTTCTCGAGCTTCAAAATTGGAAAAGTCACAAAAGTTGTGTGTTTGAGCACATAAAGTACTATTTTTCTTGGAAATTCAACAAGATGCAATCATGAATTGTTGTGTCATTTTAAAGATCTCGTCGAGCTGATTAATTTGACACTTTGGTTAACAAATTTGGTCCACATTTGCCAAAGTTCTCGAGCTTCAAAATTGGAATAGTCACAAAAGTTGTGTGTTTGAGCACATAAAGTACTATTTTTCTTGGAAATTCAACAAGATGCAATCATGAATTGTTGTGTCATTTTAAAGATCTCGTCGAGCTGATTAATTTGACACTATGGTTAACAAATTTGGTCCACATTTGCCAAAGTTATCGAGCTTCAAAGTTTGAAAAGTCACAAAAGTTGTGTGTTTGAGCACATAAATTACTATTTTTCTTGGAAATTCAACAAGATGCAATCATGAATTGTTGTGTCATTTTAAAGATCTCGTCGAGCTGATTAATTTGACACTTTGGTTAACAAATTTGGTCCACATTTGCCAAAGTTCTCGAGCTTCAAAATTGGAAAAGTCACAAAAGTTGTGTGTTTGAGCACGTAAAGTACTATTTTTCTTGGAAATTCAACAAGATGCAATCATGATGTGTTGTGACATCTTCAAAATCTCGTCGAGCTGATTAATTTGACACTTTGTTTAACAAATTTGGTCCACATTTGCCAAAGTTATCGAGCTTCAAAGTTTGAAAAGTCACAAAAGTTGTGTGTTTGAGCACATAAAGTACTATTTGTCTTGGAAATTCAACAAGATGTAATAATGATGTGTTGTGTCATTTTAAAGATCTCGTCGAGCTGATTAATTTGACACTTTGTTTAACAAATTTGGTCCACATTTGCCAAAGTTATCGAGCTTCAAAGTTTGAAAAGTCACAAAAGTTGTGTGTTTGAGCACATAAAGTACTATTTTTCTTGGAAATTCAACAAGATGCAATCATGAATTGTTGTGTCATTTTAAAGATCTCGTCGAGCTGATTAATTTGACACTTTGGTTAACAAATTTGGTCCACATTTGCCAAAGTTATCGAGCTTCAAAGTTTGAAAAGTCACAAAAGTTGTGTGTTTGAGCACATAAATTACTATTTTTCTTGGAAATTCAACAAGATGCAATCATGAATTGTTGTGTCATTTTAAAGATCTCGTCGAGCTGATTAATTTGACACTTTGGTTAACAAATTTGGTCCACATTTGCCAAAGTTCTCGAGCTTCAAAGTTTGAAAAGTCACAAAAGTTGTGTGTTTGAGCACATAAATTACTATTTTTCTTGGAAATTCAACAAGATGCAATCATGAATTGTTGTGTCATTTTAAAGATCTCGTCGAGCTGATTAATTTGACACTTTGGTTAACAAATTTGGTCCACATTTGCCAAAGTTATCGAGCTTCAAAGTTTGAAAAGTCACAAAAGTTGTGTGTTTGAGCACATAAATTACTATTTTTCTTGGAAATTCAACAAGATGCAATCATGAATTGTTGTGTCATTTTAAAGATCTCATCGAGCTGATTAATTTGACACTTTGGTTAACAAATTTGGTCCACATTTGCCAAAGTTCTCGAGCTTCAAAATTGGAAAAGTCACAAAAGTTGTGTGTTTGAGCACATAAAGTACTATTTTTCTTGGAAATTCAACAAGATGCAATCATGATGTGTTGTGACATCTTCATAACCTTGTCGAGCTGATTAATTTGACACTTTGGTTAACAAATTTGGTCCACATTTGCCAAAGTTATCGAGCTTCAAAATTGGAAAAGTCACAAAAGTTGTGTGTTTGAGCACATAAAGTACTATTTTTCTTGGAAATTCAACAAGATGCAATCATGATGTGTTGTGACATCTTCAAAATCTCGTCGAGCTGATTAATGTGACACTTTGGTTAACAAATTTGGTCCACATTTGCCAAAGTTATCGAGCTTCAAAGTTTGAAAAGTCACAAAAGTTGTGTGTTTGAGCACATAAATTACTATTTTTCTTGGAAATTCAACAAGATGCAATCATGAATTGATGTGTCATTTTAAAGATCTCGTCGAGCTGATTAATTTGACACTTTGGTTAACAAATTTGGTCCACATTTGCCAAAGTTATCGAGCTTCAAAGTTTGAAAAGTCACAAAAGTTATGTGTTTGAGCACATAAAGTACTATTTTTCTTGGAAATTCAACAAGATGCAATCATGAATTGTTGTGTCATTTTAAAGATCTCGACGAGCTGATTAATTTGACACTTTGGTTAACAAATTTGGTCCACATTTGCCAAAGTTATCGAGCTTCAAAGTTTGAAAAGTCACAAAATATGTGTGTTTGAGCACATAAAGTACTATTTTTCTTGGAAGTTCAACAAGATGTAATCATGATGTGTTGTGACATCTTCATAACCTTGTCGAGCTGATTAATTTGACACTTTGGTTAACAAATTTGGTCCACATTTGCCAAAGTTATCGAGCTTCAAAGTTTGAAAAGTCACAAAAGTTGTGTGTTTGAGCACATAAATTACTATTTTTCTTGGAAGTTCAACAAGATGTAATCATGATGTGTTGTGACATCTTCATAACCTTGTCGAGCTGATTAATTTGACACTTTGGTTAACAAATTTGGTCCACATTTGCCAAAGTTATCGAGCTTCAAAGTTTGAAAAGTCACAAAAGTTGTGTGTTTGAGCACATAAATTACTATTTTTCTTGGAAATTCAACAAGATGCAATCATGAATTGATGTGTCATTTTAAAGATCTCGTCGAGCTGATTAATTTGACACTTTGGTTAACAAATTTGGTCCACATTTGCCAAAGTTATCGAGCTTCAAAGTTTGAAAAGTCACAAAAGTTGTGTGTTTGAGCACATAAAGTACTATTTTTCTTGGAAATTCAACAAGATGCAATCATGAATTGTTGTGTCATTTTAAAGATCTCGACGAGCTGATTAATTTGACACTTTGGTTAACAAATTTGGTCCACATTTGCCAAAGTTATCGAGCTTCAAAGTTTGAAAAGTCACAAAATATGTGTGTTTGAGCACATAAAGTACTATTTTTCTTGGAAGTTCAACAAGATGTAATCATGATGTGTTGTGACATCTTCATAACCTTGTCGAGCTGATTAATTTGACACTTTGGTTAACAAATTTGGTCCACATTTGCCAAAGTTATCGAGCTTCAAAGTTTGAAAAGTCACAAAAGTTGTGTGTTTGAGCACATAAAGTACTATTTTTCTTGGAAATTCAACAAGATGCAATCATGAATTGTTGTGTCATTTTAAAGATCTCGTCGAGCTGATTAATTTGACACTTTGGTTAACAAATTTGGTCCACATTTGCCAAAGTTCTCGAGCTTCAAAATTGGAAAAGTCACAAAAGTTGTGTGTTTGAGCACATAAAGTACTATTTTTCTTGGAAATTCAACAAGATGCAATCATGAATTGTTGTGTCATTTTAAAGATCTCGTCGAGCTGATTAATTTGACACTTTGGTTAACAAATTTGGTCCACATTTGCCAAAGTTATCGAGCTTCAAAGTTTGAAAAGTCACAAAAGTTGTGTGTTTGAGCACATAAATTACTATTTTTCTTGGAAATTCAACAAGATGCAATCATGAATTGTTGTGTCATTTTAAAGATCTCGTCGAGCTGATTAATTTGACACTTTGGTTAACAAATTTGGTCCACATTTGCCAAAGTTATCGAGCTTCAAAGTTTGAAAAGTCACAAAAGTTGTGTGTTTGAGCACATAAAGTACTATTTTTCTTGGAAATTCAACAAGATGCAATCATGAATTGTTGTGTCATTTTAAAGATCTCGTCGAGCTGATTAATTTGACACTTTGGTTAACAAATTTGGTCCACATTTGCCAAAGTTATCGAGCTTCAAAGTTTGAAAAGTCACAAAAGTTGTGTGTTTGAGCACATAAAGTACTATTTTTCTTGGAAATTCAACAAGATGCAATCATGAATTGTTGTGTCATTTTAAAGATCTCGTCGAGCTGATTAATTTGACACTTTGGTTAACAAATTTGGTCCACATTTGCCAAAGTTCTCGAGCTTCAAAATTGGAAAAGTCACAAAAGTTGTGTGTTTGAGCACATAAAGTACTATTTTTCTTGGAAATTCAACAAGATGCAATCATGAATTGTTGTGTCATTTTAAAGATCTCGTCGAGCTGATTAATTTGACACTTTGGTTAACAAATTTGGTCCACATTTGCCAAAGTTATCGAGCTTCAAAGTTTGAAAAGTCTCAAAAGTTGTGTGTTTGAGCACATAAAGTACTATTTTTCTTGGAAATTCAACAAGATGCAATCATGAATTGTTGTGTCATTTTAAAGATCTCGTCGAGCTGATTAATTTGACACTTTGGTTAACAAATTTGGTCCACATTTGCCAAAGTTATCGAGCTTCAAAGTTTGAAAAGTCACAAAAGTTGTGTGTTTGAGCACATAAAGTACTATTTTTCTTGGAAATTCAACAAGATGCAATCATGAATTGTTGTGTCATTTTAAAGATCTCGTCGAGCTGATTAATTTGACACTTTGGTTAACAAATTTGGTCCACATTTGCCAAAGTTCTCGAGCTTCAAAATTGGAAAAGTCACAAAAGTTGTGTGTTTGAGCACATAAAGTACTATTTTTCTTGGAAATTCAACAAGATGCAATCATGAATTGTTGTGTCATTTTAAAGATCTCGTCGAGCTGATTAATTTGACACTTTGGTTAACAAATTTGGTCCACATTTGCCAAAGTTATCGAGCTTCAAAGTTTGAAAAGTCACAAAAGTTGTGTGTTTGAGCACATAAATTACTATTTTTCTTGGAAATTCAACAAGATGCAATCATGAATTGTTGTGTCATTTTAAAGATCTCGTCGAGCTGATTAATTTGACACTTTGGTTAACAAATTTGGTCCACATTTGCCAAAGTTATCGAGCTTCAAAGTTTGAAAAGTCACAAAAGTTGTGTGTTTGAGCACATAAAGTACTATTTTTCTTGGAAATTCAACAAGATGCAATCATGAATTGTTGTGTCATTTTAAAGATCTCGTCGAGCTGATTAATTTGACACTTTGGTTAACAAATTTGGTCCACATTTGCCAAAGTTATCGAGCTTCAAAGTTTGAAAAGTCACAAAAGTTGTGTGTTTGAGCACATAAAGTACTATTTTTCTTGGAAATTCAACAAGATGCAATCATGAATTGTTGTGTCATTTTAAAGATCTCGTCGAGCTGATTAATTTGACACTTTGGTTAACAAATTTGGTCCACATTTGCCAAAGTTATCGAGCTTCAAAGTTTGAAAAGTCACAAAAGTTGTGTGTTTGAGCACATAAAGTACTATTTTTCTTGGAAATTCAACAAGATGCAATCATGAATTGTTGTGTCATTTTAAAGATCTCGTCGAGCTGATTAATTTGACACTTTGGTTAACAAATTTGGTCCACATTTGCCAAAGTTATCGAGCTTCAAAGTTTGAAAAGTCACAAAAGTTGTGTGTTTGAGCACATAAAGTACTATTTTTCTTGGAAATTCAACAAGATGCAATCATGAATTGTTGTGTCATTTTAAAGATCTCGTCGAGCTGATTAATTTGACACTTTGGTTAACAAATTTGGTCCACATTTGCCAAAGTTATCGAGCTTCAAAGTTTGAAAAGTCACAAAAGTTGTGTGTTTGAGCACATAAAGTACTATTTTTCTTGGAAATTCAACAAGATGCAATCATGAATTGTTGTGTCATTTTAAAGATCTCGTCGAGCTGATTAATTTGACACTTTGGTTAACAAATTTGGTCCACATTTGCCAAAGTTCTCGAGCTTCAAAATTGGAAAAGTCACAAAAGTTGTGTGTTTGAGCACATAAAGTACTATTTTTCTTGGAAATTCAACAAGATGCAATCATGAATTGTTGTGTCATTTTAAAGATCTCGTCGAGCTGATTAATTTGACACTTTGGTTAACAAATTTGGTCCACATTTGCCAAAGTTATCGAGCTTCAAAGTTTGAAAAGTCTCAAAAGTTGTGTGTTTGAGCACATAAAGTACTATTTTTCTTGGAAATTCAACAAGATGCAATCATGAATTGTTGTGTCATTTTAAAGATCTCGTCGAGCTGATTAATTTGACACTTTGGTTAACAAATTTGGTCCACATTTGCCAAAGTTATCGAGCTTCAAAGTTTGAAAAGTCACAAAAGTTGTGTGTTTGAGCACATAAAGTACTATTTTTCTTGGAAATTCAACAAGATGCAATCATGAATTGTTGTGTCATTTTAAAGATCTCGTCGAGCTGATTAATTTGACACTTTGGTTAACAAATTTGGTCCACATTTGCCAAAGTTCTCGAGCTTCAAAATTGGAAAAGTCACAAAAGTTGTGTGTTTGAGCACATAAAGTACTATTTTTCTTGGAAATTCAACAAGATGCAATCATGAATTGTTGTGTCATTTTAAAGATCTCGTCGAGCTGATTAATTTGACACTTTGGTTAACAAATTTGGTCCACATTTGCCAAAGTTATCGAGCTTCAAAGTTTGAAAAGTCACAAAAGTTGTGTGTTTGAGCACATAAATTACTATTTTTCTTGGAAATTCAACAAGATGCAATCATGAATTGTTGTGTCATTTTAAAGATCTCGTCGAGCTGATTAATTTGACACTTTGGTTAACAAATTTGGTCCACATTTGCCAAAGTTATCGAGCTTCAAAGTTTGAAAAGTCACAAAAGTTGTGTGTTTGAGCACATAAAGTACTATTTTTCTTGGAAATTCAACAAGATGCAATCATGAATTGTTGTGTCATTTTAAAGATCTCGTCGAGCTGATTAATTTGACACTTTGGTTAACAAATTTGGTCCACATTTGCCAAAGTTATCGAGCTTCAAAGTTTGAAAAGTCACAAAAGTTGTGTGTTTGAGCACATAAAGTACTATTTTTCTTGGAAATTCAACAAGATGCAATCATGAATTGTTGTGTCATTTTAAAGATCTCGTCGAGCTGATTAATTTGACACTTTGGTTAACAAATTTGGTCCACATTTGCCAAAGTTATCGAGCTTCAAAGTTTGAAAAGTCACAAAAGTTGTGTGTTTGAGCACATAAAGTACTATTTTTCTTGGAAATTCAACAAGATGCAATCATGAATTGTTGTGTCATTTTAAAGATCTCGTCGAGCTGATTAATTTGACACTTTGGTTAACAAATTTGGTCCACATTTGCCAAAGTTATCGAGCTTCAAAGTTTGAAAAGTCACAAAAGTTGTGTGTTTGAGCACATAAAGTACTATTTTTCTTGGAAATTCAACAAGATGCAATCATGAATTGTTGTGTCATTTTAAAGATCTCGTCGAGCTGATTAATTTGACACTTTGGTTAACAAATTTGGTCCACATTTGCCAAAGTTCTCGAGCTTCAAAATTGGAAAAGTCACAAAAGTTGTGTGTTTGAGCACATAAAGTACTATTTTTCTTGGAAATTCAACAAGATGCAATCATGAATTGTTGTGTCATTTTAAAGATCTCGTCGAGCTGATTAATTTGACACTTTGGTTAACAAATTTGGTCCACATTTGCCAAAGTTCTCGAGCTTCAAAATTGGAAAAGTCACAAAAGTTGTGTGTTTGAGCACATAAAGTACTATTTTTCTTGGAAATTCAACAAGATGCAATCATGAATTGTTGTGTCATTTTAAAGATCTCGTCGAGCTGATTAATTTGACACTTTGGTTAACAAATTTGGTCCACATTTGCCAAAGTTATCGAGCTTCAAAGTTTGAAAAGTCTCAAAAGTTGTGTGTTTGAGCACATAAAGTACTATTTTTCTTGGAAATTCAACAAGATGCAATCATGAATTGTTGTGTCATTTTAAAGATCTCGTCGAGCTGATTAATTTGACACTTTGGTTAACAAATTTGGTCCACATTTGCCAAAGTTATCGAGCTTCAAAGTTTGAAAAGTCACAAAAGTTGTGTGTTTGAGCACATAAATTACTATTTTTCTTGGAAATTCAACAAGATGCAATTATGAATTGTTGTGTCATTTTAAAGATCTCGTCGAGCTGATTAATTTGACACTTTGGTTAACAAATTTGGTCCACATTTGCCAAAGTTATCGAGCTTCAAAGTTTGAAAAGTCACAAAAGTTGTGTGTTTGAGCACATAAAGTACTATTTTTCTTGGAAATTCAACAAGATGCAATCATGAATTGTTGTGTCATTTTAAAGATCTCGACGAGCTGATTAATTTGACACTTTGGTTAACAAATTTGGTCCACATTTGCCAAAGTTATCGAGCTTCAAAGTTTGAAAAGTCACAAAATATGTGTGTTTGAGCACATAAAGTACTATTTTTCTTGGAAGTTCAACAAGATGTAATCATGATGTGTTGTGACGTCTTCATAACCTTGTCGAGCTGATTAATTTGACACTTTGTTTAACAAATTTGGTCCACATTTGCCAAAGTTATCGAGCTTCAAAGTTTGAAAAGTCACAAAAGTTGTGTGTTTGAGCACATAAAGTACTATTTTTCTTGGAAATTCAACAAGATGTAATAATGATGTGTTGTGTCATTTTAAAGATCTCGTCAAGCTGATTAATTTGACACTTTGGTTAACAAATTTGGTCCACATTTGCCAAAGTTATCGAGCTTCAAAGTTTGAAAAGTCACAAAAGTTGTGTGTTTGAGCACATAAAGTACTATTTTTCTTGGAAATTCAACAAGATGCAATCATGAATTGTTGTGTCATTTTAAAGATCTCGTCGAGCTGATTAATTTGACACTTTGGTTAACAAATTTGGTCCACAATTCCCGAAGTTATCGAGCTTCAAAGTTTGAAAAGTCACAAAAGTTGTGTGTTTGAGCACTTAACGTACTATTTTTCTTGGAAATGCAACAAGATGCACTCATGATGTGTTGTGACATCTTAAAAACCTCGTCGAGCTGATTAATTTGACACTTTGTTTAACAAATTTGGTCCACAATTCCCGAAGTTATCGAGCTTCAAAGTTTGAAAAGTCACAAAAGTTGTGTGTTTGAGCACTTAACGTACTATTTTTCTTGGAAATGCAACAAGATGCACTCATGATGTGTTGTGACATCTTAAAGAGCTCGTCGAGCTGATTAATTTGACACTTTGTTTAAAAAATTTGGTCCACAATTCCCGAAGTTATCGAGCTTCAAAGTTTGAAAAGTCACAAAAGTTGTGTGTTTGAGCACTTAACGTACTATTTTTCTTGGAAATGCAACAAGATGCACTCATGATGTGTTGTGACATCTTAAAAACCTCGTCGAGCTGATTAATTTGACACTTTGTTTAACAAATTTGGTCCACAATTCCCGAAGTTATCGAGCTTCAAAGTTTGAAAAGTCACAAAATTTGTGTGTTTGAGCACTTAAAGTAGTATTTTTCTTGGAAATGCAACAAGATGCAATTATGATCTGTTGTGACATCTTAAAGAGATCGTCGAGCTCATTAACTTGACACTTTGTTTAATAAATTTGGTCCTCATTTGCCGAAGTTATCGAGCTTCAAAGTTTGAAAAGTCACAAAAGTTGTGTGTTTGAGCACTTAAAGTAGTATTTTTCTTGGAAATGCAACAAGATGCAATTATGATGTGTTGTGACATCTTAAAGATCTCGTCGAGCTCATTACTTTGACAATTTGTTTAACAAATTTGGTCCTTATTTGACGAAGTTATCGAGCTTCAAAGTTTGAAAAGTCACAAAAGTTGTGTGTTTGAGCACTTAAAGTACTATTATTCGTGGAAATGCAACAAGATGCAATCATGATGTGTTGAGACATCTTAAAGAGCTCGTCGAGCTGATTAATTTGACACTTTGTTTAACAAATTTGGTCCACAATTCCCGAAGTTATCGAGCTTCAAAGTTTGAAAAGTCACAAAATTTGTGTGTTTGAGCACTTAAAGTACTATTTTTCTTGGAAATGCAACAAGATGCAATTATGATGTGTTGTGACATCTTAAAGAGCTCGTCGAGCTGATTAATTTGACACTTTGTTTAACAAATTTGGTCCACAATTCCCGAAGTTATCGAGCTTCAAAGTTTGAAAAGTCACAAAATTTGTGTGTTTGAGCACTTAAAGTAGTATTTTTCTTGGAAATGCAACAAGATGCAATTATGATCTGTTGTGACATCTTAAAGAGATCGTCGAGCTCATTAACTTGACACTTTGTTTAATAAATTTGGTCCTCATTTGCCGAAGTTATCGAGCTTCAAAGTTTGAAAAGTCACAAAAGTTGTGTGTTTGAGCACTTAAAGTAGTATTTTTCTTGGAAATGCAACAAGATGCAATTATGATGTGTTGTGACATCTTAAAGATCTCGTCGAGCTCATTACTTTGACAATTTGTTTAACAAATTTGGTCCTTATTTGACGAAGTTATCGAGCTTCAAAGTTTGAAAAGTCACAAAAGTTGTGTGTTTGAGCACTTAAAGTACTATTATTCGTGGAAATGCAACAAGATGCAATCATGATGTGTTGAGACATCTTAAAGAGCTCGTCGAGCTGATTAATTTGACACTTTGTTTAACAAATTTGGTCCACAATTCCCGAAGTTATCGAGCTTCAAAGTTTGAAAAGTCACAAAAGTTGTGTGTTTGAGCACTTAAAGTACTATTTTTCTTGGAAATGCAACAAGATGCAATTATGATGTGTTGTGACATCTTAAAAACCTCGTCGAGCTGATTAATCTGACACTTTGTTTAACAAATTTAGTCCTCATTTGCCGAAGTTATCGAGCTTCAAAGTTTGTAAAGTCACAAAAGTTGTGTGTTTGAGCACTTAAAGTACTATTTTTCTTGGAAATGCAACAAGATGCAATTATGATCTGTTGTGACATCTTAAAGAGATCGTCGAGCTCATTAACTTGACACTTTGTTTAATAAATTTGGTCCTTATTTGACGAAGTTATCGAGCTTCAAAGTTTGGAAAGTCACAAAAGTTGTGTGTTTGAGCACTTAAAGTACTATTTTTCTTGGAAATGCAACAAGATGCAATCATCATGTGTTGTGACATCTTAAAGATCTCGTCGAGCTGATTAATTTGACACTTTGTTTAACAAATTTAGTCCTCATTTGCCGAAGTTATCGAGCTTCAAAGTTTGAAAAGTCACAAAAGTTGTGTGTTTGAGCACTTAAAGTACTATTTTTCTTGGAAATGCAACAAGATGCAATTATGATCTGTTGTGACATCTTAAAGAGATCGTCGAGCTCATTAACTTGACACTTTGTTTAATAAATTTGGTCCTCATTTGCCGAAGTTATCGAGCTTCAAAGTTTGAAAAGTCACAAAAGTTGTGTGTTTGAGCACTTAAAGTACTATTTTTCGTGGAAATGCAACAAGATGCAATCATGATGTGTTGTGACATCTTAAAGAGCTCGTCGAGCTGATTAATTTGACACTTTGTTTAACAAATTTGGTCCACAATTCCCGAAGTTATCGAGCTTCAAAGTTTGAAAAGTCACAAAAGTTGTGTGTTTGAGCACTTAAAGTACTATTATTCGTGGAAATGCAACAAGATGCAATCATGATGTGTTGTGACATCTTAAAGAGCTCGTCGAGCTGATTAATTTGACACTTTGTTTAACAAATTTGGTCCACAATTCCCGAAGTTATCGAGCTTCAAAGTTTGAAAAGTCACAAAAGTTGTGTGTTTGAGCACTTAAAGTACTATTTTTCTTGGAAATGCAACAAGATGCAATTATGATCTGTTGTGACATCTTAAAGAGATCGTCGAGCTCATTAACTTGACACTTTGTTTAATAAATTTGGTCCTTATTTGACGAAGTTATCGAGCTTCAAAGTTTGGAAAGTCACAAAAGTTGTGTGTTTGAGCACTTAAAGTACTATTTTTCTTGGAAATGCAACAAGATGCAATTATGATGTGTTGTGACATCTTAAAGAGCTCGTCGAGCTGATTAATTTGACACTTTGTTTAACAAATTTGGTCCACAATTCCCGAAGTTATCGAGCTTCAAAGTTTGAAAAGTCACAAAAGTTGTGTGTTTGAGCACTTAAAGTACTATTTTTCTTGGAAATGCAACAAGATGCAATTATGATCTGTTGTGACATCTTAAAGAGATCGTCGAGCTCATTAACTTGACACTTTGTTTAATAAATTTGGTCCTCATTTGCCGAAGTTATCGAGCTTCAAAGTTTGAAAAGTCACAAAAGTTGTGTGTTTGAGCACTTAAAGTACTATTTTTCGTGGAAATGCAACAAGATGCAATCATGATGTGTTGTGACATCTTAAAGAGCTCGTCGAGCTGATTAATTTGACACTTTGTTTAACAAATTTGGTCCACAATTCCCGAAGTTATCGAGCTTCAAAGTTTGAAAAGTCACAAAAGTTGTGTGTTTGAGCACTTAAAGTACTATTATTCGTGGAAATGCAACAAGATGCAATCATGATGTGTTGTGACATCTTAAAGAGCTCGTCGAGCTGATTAATTTGACACTTTGTTTAACAAATTTGGTCCACAATTCCCGAAGTTATCGAGCTTCAAAGTTTGAAAAGTCACAAAAGTTGTGTGTTTGAGCACTTAAAGTACTATTTTTCTTGGAAATGCAACAAGATGCAATTATGATCTGTTGTGACATCTTAAAGAGCTCGTCGAGCTGATTAATTTGACACTTTGTTTAAAAAATTTGGTCCTCATTTGCCGAAGTTATCGAGCTTCAAAGTTTGAAAAGTCACAAAAGTTGTGTGTTTGAGCACTTAAAGTACTATTTTTCTTGGAAATGCAACAGGATGCAATCATCATGTGTTGTGACATCTTAAAGATCTCGTCGAGCTGACTAATTTGACACTTTGTTTAACAAATTTAGTCCTCATTTGCCGAAGTTATCGAGCTTCAAAGTTTGAAAAGTCACAAAAGTTGTGTGTTTGAGCACTTAAAGTACTATTTTTCTTGGAAATGCAACAAGATGCAATCATGATGTGTTGTGACATCTTAAAGAGCTCGTCGAGCTGATTAATTTGACACTTTGTTTAACAAATTTGGTCCACAATTCCCGATGTTATCGAGCTTCAAAGTTTGAAAAGTCACAAAAGTTGTGTGTTTGAGCACTTAAAGTACTATTATTCGTGGAAATGCAACAAGATGCAATCATGATGTGTTGTGACATCTTAAAGAGCTCGTCGAGCTGATTAATTTGACACTTTGTTTAACAAATTTGGTCCACAATTCCCGAAGTTATCGAGCTTCAAAGTTTGAAAAGTCACAAAAGTTGTGTGTTTGAGCACTTAAAGTACTATTTTTCTTGGAAATGCAACAAGATGCAATTATGATCTGTTGTGACATCTTAAAGAGATCGTCGAGCTCATTAACTTGACACTTTGTTTAATAAATTTGGTCCTTATTTGACGAAGTTATCGAGCTTCAAAGTTTGGAAAGTCACAAAAGTTGTGTGTTTGAGCACTTAAAGTACTATTTTTCTTGGAAATGCAACAAGATGCAATTATGATGTGTTGTGACATCTTAAAGAGCTCGTCGAGCTGATTAATTTGACACTTTGTTTAAAAAATTTGGTCCTCATTTGCCGAAGTTATCGAGCTTCAAAGTTTGAAAAGTCACAAAAGTTGTGTGTTTGAGCACTTAAAGTACTATTTTTCTTGGAAATGCAACAGGATGCAATCATCATGTGTTGTGACATCTTAAAGATCTCGTCGAGCTGACTAATTTGACACTTTGTTTAACAAATTTAGTCCTCATTTGCCGAAGTTATCGAGCTTCAAAGTTTGAAAAGTCACAAAAGTTGTGTGTTTGAGCACTTAAAGTACTATTTTTCTTGGAAATGCAACAGGATGCAATCATCATGTGTTGTGACATCTTAAAGATCTCGTCGAGCTGACTAATTTGACACTTTGTTTAACAAATTTAGTCCTCATTTGCCGAAGTTATCGAGCTTCAAAGTTTGAAAAGTCACAAAAGTTGTGTGTTTGAGCACTTAAAGTACTATTTTTCTTGGAAATGCAACAAGATGCAATCATGATGTGTTGTGACATCTTAAAGAGCTCGTCGAGCTGATTAATTTGACACTTTGTTTAACAAATTTGGTCCACAATTCCCGAAGTTATCGAGCTTCAAAGTTTGAAAAGTCACAAAAGTTGTGTGTTTGAGCACTTAAAGTACTATTATTCGTGGAAATGCAACAAGATGCAATCATGATGTGTTGTGACATCTTAAAGAGCTCGTCGAGCTGATTAATTTGACACTTTGTTTAACAAATTTGGTCCACAATTCCCGAAGTTATCGAGCTTCAAAGTTTGAAAAGTCACAAAAGTTGTGTGTTTGAGCACTTAAAGTACTATTTTTCTTGGAAATGCAACAAGATGCAATTATGATCTGTTGTGACATCTTAAAGAGATCGTCGAGCTCATTAACTTGACACTTTGTTTAATAAATTTGGTCCTTATTTGACGAAGTTATCGAGCTTCAAAGTTTGGAAAGTCACAAAAGTTGTGTGTTTGAGCACTTAAAGTACTATTTTTCTTGGAAATGCAACAAGATGCAATTATGATGTGTTGTGACATCTTAAAGAGCTCGTCGAGCTGATTAATTTGACACTTTGTTTAAAAAATTTGGTCCTCATTTGCCGAAGTTATCGAGCTTCAAAGTTTGAAAAGTCACAAAAGTTGTGTGTTTGAGCACTTAAAGTACTATTTTTCTTAGAAATGCAACAGGATGCAATCATCATGTGTTGTGACATCTTAAAGATCTCGTCGAGCTGACTAATTTGACACTTTGTTTAACAAATTTAGTCCTCATTTGCCGAAGTTATCGAGCTTCAAAGTTTGAAAAGTCACAAAAGTTGTGTGTTTGAGCACTTAAAGTACTATTTTTCTTGGAAATGCAACAAGATGCAATTATGATGTGTTGTGACATCTTAAAGAGATCGTCGAGCTGACTAATTTGACACTTTGTTTAACAAATTTAGTCCTCATTTGCCGAAGGTATCGAGCTTCAAAGTTTGGAAAGTCACAAAAGTTGTGTGTTTGAGCACTTAAAGTACTATTTTTCTTGGAAATGCAACAAGATGCAATTATGATGTGTTGTGACATCTTAAAGAGATCGTCGAGCTCATTAACTTGACACTTTGTTTAATAAATTTGGTCCTTATTTGACGAAGTTATCGAGCTTCAAAGTTTGGAAAGTCACAAAAGTTGTGTGTTTGAGCACGTAAAGTACTATTTTTCTTGGAAATGCAACAAGATGCAATTATGATGTGTTGTGACATCTTAAAGAGCTCGTCGAGCTGATTAATTTGACACTTTGTTTAAAAAATTTGGTCCACAATTCCCGAAGTTATCGAGCTTCAAAGTTTGAAAAGTCACAAAAGTTGTGTGTTTGAGCACTTAAAGTACTATTTTTCTTGGAAATGCAACAAGATGCAATTATGATGTGTTGTGACATCTTAAAGAGATCGTCGAGCTCATTAACTTGACACTTTGTTTAATAAATTTGGTCCTTATTTGACGAAGTTATCGAGCTTCAAAGTTTGGAAAGTCACAAAAGTTGTGTGTTTGAGCACGTAAAGTACTATTTTTCTTGGAAATGCAACAAGATGCAATTATGATGTGTTGTGACATCTTAAAGAGCTCGTCGAGCTGATTAATTTGACACTTTGTTTAAAAAATTTGGTCCACAATTCCCGAAGTTATCGAGCTTCAAAGTTTGAAAAGTCACAAAAGTTGTGTGTTTGAGCACTTAAAGTACTATTTTTCTTGGAAATGCAACAAGATGCAATTATGATCTGTTGTGACATCTTAAAGAGATCGTCGAGCTCATTAACTTGACACTTTGTTTAATAAATTTGGTCCTTATTTGACGAAGTTATCGAGCTTCAAAGTTTGGAAAGTCACAAAAGTTGTGTGTTTGAGCACTTAAAGTACTATTTTTCTTGGAAATGCAACAAGATGCAATTATGATGTGTTGTGACATCTTAAAGAGCTCGTCGAGCTGATTAATTTGACACTTTGTTTAAAAAATTTGGTCCACAATTCCCGAAGTTATCGAGCTTCAAAATTTGAAAAGTCACAAAAGTTGTGTGTTTGAGCACTTAAAGTACTATTTTTCTTGGAAATGCAACAAGATGCACTCATGATGTGTTGTGACATCTTAAAAACCTCGTCGAGCTGATTAATTTGACACTTTGTTTAACAAATTTGGTCCACAATTCCCGAAGTTATCGAGCTTCAAAGTTTGAAAAGTCACAAAATTTGTGTGTTTGAGCACTTAAAGTAGTATTTTTCTTGGAAATGCAACAAGATGCAATTATGATCTGTTGTGACATCTTAAAGAGATCGTCGAGCTCATTAACTTGACACTTTGTTTAATAAATTTGGTCCTCATTTGCCGAAGTTATCGAGCTTCAAAGTTTGAAAAGTCACAAAAGTTGTGTGTTTGAGCACTTAAAGTACTATTATTCGTGGAAATGCAACAAGATGCAATCATGATGTGTTGAGACATCTTAAAGAGCTCGTCGAGCTGATTAATTTGACACTTTGTTTAACAAATTTGGTCCACAATTCCCGAAGTTATCGAGCTTCAAAGTTTGAAAAGTCACAAAATTTGTGTGTTTGAGCACTTAAAGTACTATTTTTCTTGGAAATGCAACAAGATGCAATTATGATGTGTTGTGACATCTTAAAGAGCTCGTCGAGCTGATTAATTTGACACTTTGTTTAAAAAATTTGGTCAACAATTCCCGAAGTTATCGAGCTTCAAAGTTTGAAAAGTCACAAAAGTTGTGTGTTTGAGCACTTAAAGTACTATTTTTCTTGGAAATGCAACAAGATGCAATTATGATGTGTTGTGACATCTTAAAAACCTCGTCGAGCTGATTAATCTGACACTTTGTTTAACAAATTTAGTCCTCATTTGCCGAAGTTATCGAGCTTCAAAGTTTGTAAAGTCACAAAAGTTGTGTGTTTGAGCACTTAAAGTACTATTTTTCTTGGAAATGCAACAAGATGCAATTATGATCTGTTGTGACATCTTAAAGAGATCGTCGAGCTCATTAACTTGACACTTTGTTTAATAAATTTGGTCCTTATTTGACGAAGTTATCGAGCTTCAAAGTTTGGAAAGTCACAAAAGTTGTGTGTTTGAGCACTTAAAGTACTATTTTTCTTGGAAATGCAACAAGATGCAATCATCATGTGTTGTGACATCTTAAAGATCTCGTCGAGCTGATTAATTTGACACTTTGTTTAACAAATTTAGTCCTCATTTGCCGAAGTTATCGAGCTTCAAAGTTTGAAAAGTCACAAAAGTTGTGTGTTTGAGCACTTAAAGTACTATTTTTCGTGGAAATGCAACAAGATGCAATCATGATGTGTTGTGACATCTTAAAGAGCTCGTCGAGCTGATTAATTTGACACTTTGTTTAACAAATTTGGTCCACAATTCCCGAAGTTATCGAGCTTCAAAGTTTGAAAAGTCACAAAAGTTGTGTGTTTGAGCACTTAAAGTACTATTTTTCGTGGAAATGCAACAAGATGCAATCATGATGTGTTGTGACATCTTAAAGAGCTCGTCGAGCTGATTAATTTGACACTTTGTTTAACAAATTTGGTCCACAATTCCCGAAGTTATCGAGCTTCAAAGTTTGAAAAGTCACAAAAGTTGTGTGTTTGAGCACTTAAAGTACTATTTTTCGTGGAAATGCAACAAGATGCAATCATGATGTGTTGTGACATCTTAAAGAGCTCGTCGAGCTGATTAATTTGACACTTTGTTTAACAAATTTGGTCCACAATTCCCGAAGTTATCGAGCTTCAAAGTTTGAAAAGTCACAAAAGTTGTGTGTTTGAGCACTTAAAGTACTATTATTCGTGGAAATGCAACAAGATGCAATCATGATGTGTTGTGACATCTTAAAGAGCTCGTCGAGCTGATTAATTTGACACTTTGTTTAACAAATTTGGTCCACAATTCCCGAAGTTATCGAGCTTCAAAGTTTGAAAAGTCACAAAAGTTGTGTGTTTGAGCACTTAAAGTACTATTTTTCTTGGAAATGCAACAAGATGCAATTATGATCTGTTGTGACATCTTAAAGAGATCGTCGAGCTCATTAACTTGACACTTTGTTTAATAAATTTGGTCCTTATTTGACGAAGTTATCGAGCTTCAAAGTTTGGAAAGTCACAAAAGTTGTGTGTTTGAGCACTTAAAGTACTATTTTTCTTGGAAATGCAACAAGATGCAATTATGATGTGTTGTGACATCTTAAAGAGCTCGTCGAGCTGATTAATTTGACACTTTGTTTAAAAAATTTGGTCCTCATTTGCCGAAGTTATCGAGCTTCAAAGTTTGAAAAGTCACAAAAGTTGTGTGTTTGAGCACTTAAAGTACTATTTTTCTTGGAAATGCAACAGGATGCAATCATCATGTGTTGTGACATCTTAAAGATCTCGTCGAGCTGACTAATTTGACACTTTGTTTAACAAATTTAGTCCTCATTTGCCGAAGTTATCGAGCTTCAAAGTTTGAAAAGTCACAAAAGTTGTGTGTTTGAGCACTTAAAGTACTATTTTTCTTGGAAATGCAACAAGATGCAATTATGATGTGTTGTGACATCTTAAAGAGATCGTCGAGCTGACTAATTTGACACTTTGTTTAACAAATTTAGTCCTCATTTGCCGAAGTTATCGAGCTTCAAAGTTTGGAAAGTCACAAAAGTTGTGTGTTTGAGCACTTAAAGTACTATTTTTCTTGGAAATGCAACAAGATGCAATTATGATGTGTTGTGACATCTTAAAGAGATCGTCGAGCTCATTAACTTGACACTTTGTTTAATAAATTTGGTCCTTATTTGACGAAGTTATCGAGCTTCAAAGTTTGGAAAGTCACAAAAGTTGTGTGTTTGAGCACGTAAAGTACTATTTTTCTTGGAAATGCAACAAGATGCAATTATGATGTGTTGTGACATCTTAAAGAGCTCGTCGAGCTGATTAATTTGACACTTTGTTTAAAAAATTTGGTCCACAATTCCCGAAGTTATCGAGCTTCAAAGTTTGAAAAGTCACAAAAGTTGTGTGTTTGAGCACTTAAAGTACTATTTTTCTTGGAAATGCAACAAGATGCAATTATGATCTGTTGTGACATCTTAAAGAGATCGTCGAGCTCATTAACTTGACACTTTGTTTAATAAATTTGGTCCTTATTTGACGAAGTTATCGAGCTTCAAAGTTTGGAAAGTCACAAAAGTTGTGTGTTTGAGCACTTAAAGTACTATTTTTCTTGGAAATGCAACAAGATGCAATTATGATCTGTTGTGACATCTTAAAGAGATCGTCGAGCTCATTAACTTGACACTTTGTTTAATAAATTTGGTCCTTATTTGACGAAGTTATCGAGCTTCAAAGTTTGGAAAGTCACAAAAGTTGTGTGTTTGAGCACTTAAAGTACTATTTTTCTTGGAAATGCAACAAGATGCAATTATGATGTGTTGTGACATCTTAAAGAGCTCGTCGAGCTGATTAATTTGACACTTTGTTTAAAAAATTTGGTCCTCATTTGCCGAAGTTATCGAGCTTCAAAGTTTGAAAAGTCACAAAAGTTGTGTGTTTGAGCACTTAAAGTACTATTTTTCTTGGAAATGCAACAGGATGCAATCATCATGTGTTGTGACATCTTAAAGATCTCGTCGAGCTGACTAATTTGACACTTTGTTTAACAAATTTAGTCCTCATTTGCCGAAGTTATCGAGCTTCAAAGTTTGAAAAGTCACAAAAGTTGTGTGTTTGAGCACTTAAAGTACTATTTTTCTTGGAAATGCAACAAGATGCAATTATGATGTGTTGTGACATCTTAAAGAGATCGTCGAGCTGACTAATTTGACACTTTGTTTAACAAATTTAGTCCTCATTTGCCGAAGTTATCGAGCTTCAAAGTTTGGAAAGTCACAAAAGTTGTGTGTTTGAGCACTTAAAGTACTATTTTTCTTGGAAATGCAACAAGATGCAATTATGATGTGTTGTGACATCTTAAAGAGATCGTCGAGCTCATTAACTTGACACTTTGTTTAATAAATTTGGTCCTTATTTGACGAAGTTATCGAGCTTCAAAGTTTGGAAAGTCACAAAAGTTGTGTGTTTGAGCACGTAAAGTACTATTTTTCTTGGAAATGCAACAAGATGCAATTATGATGTGTTGTGACATCTTAAAGAGATCGTCGAGCTCATTAACTTGACACTTTGTTTAATAAATTTGGTCCTTATTTGACGAAGTTATCGAGCTTCAAAGTTTGGAAAGTCACAAAAGTTGTGTGTTTGAGCACTTAAAGTACTATTTTTCTTGGAAATGCAACAAGATGCACTCATGATGTGTTGTGACATCTTAAAAACCTCGTCGAGCTGATTAATTTGACACTTTGTTTAACAAATTTGGTCCACAATTCCCGAAGTTATCGAGCTTCAAAGTTTGAAAAGTCACAAAATTTGTGTGTTTGAGCACTTAAAGTAGTATTTTTCTTGGAAATGCAACAAGATGCAATTATGATCTGTTGTGACATCTTAAAGAGATCGTCGAGCTCATTAACTTGACACTTTGTTTAATAAATTTGGTCCTCATTTGCCGAAGTTATCGAGCTTCAAAGTTTGAAAAGTCACAAAAGTTGTGTGTTTGAGCACTTAAAGTAGTATTTTTCTTGGAAATGCAACAAGATGCAATTATGATGTGTTGTGACATCTTAAAGATCTCGTCGAGCTGACTAATTTGACACTTTGTTTAACAAATTTAGTCCACAATTCCCGAAGTTATCGAGCTCCAAAGTTTGAAAAGTCACAAAAGTTGTGTGTTTGAGCACTTAAAGTACTATTTTTCTTGGAAATGCAACAAGATGCACTCATGATGTGTTGTGACATCTTAAAAACCTCGTCGAGCTCATTACTTTGACAATTTGTTTAACAAATTTGGTCCTTATTTGACGAAGTTATCGAGCTTCAAAGTTTGAAAAGTCACAAAAGTTGTGTGTTTGAGCACTTAAAGTACTATTATTCGTGGAAATGCAACAAGATGCAATCATGATGTGTTGAGACATCTTAAAGAGCTCGTCGAGCTGATTAATTTGACACTTTGTTTAACAAATTTGGTCCACAATTCCCGAAGTTATCGAGCTTCAAAGTTTGAAAAGTCACAAAATTTGTGTGTTTGAGCACTTAAAGTACTATTTTTCTTGGAAATGCAACAAGATGCAATTATGATGTGTTGTGACATCTTAAAGAGCTCGTCGAGCTGATTAATTTGACACTTTGTTTAAAAAATTTGGTCCACAATTCCCGAAGTTATCGAGCTTCAAAGTTTGAAAAGTCACAAAAGTTGTGTGTTTGAGCACTTAAAGTACTATTTTTCTTGGAAATGCAACAAGATGCAATTATGATGTGTTGTGACATCTTAAAGAGCTCGTCGAGCTGATTAATTTGACACTTTGTTTAATAAATTTGGTCCTCATTTGCCGAAGTTATCGAGCTTCAAAGTTTGAAAAGTCACAAAAGTTGTGTGTTTGAGCACTTAAAGTACTATTATTCGTGGAAATGCAACAAGATGCAATCATGATGTGTTGAGACATCTTAAAGAGCTCGTCGAGCTGATTAATTTGACACTTTGTTTAACAAATTTGGTCCACAATTCCCGAAGTTATCGAGCTTCAAAGTTTGAAAAGTCACAAAATTTGTGTGTTTGAGCACTTAAAGTACTATTTTTCTTGGAAATGCAACAAGATGCAATTATGATGTGTTGTGACATCTTAAAGAGCTCGTCGAGCTGATTAATTTGACACTTTGTTTAAAAAATTTGGTCCACAATTCCCGAAGTTATCGAGCTTCAAAGTTTGAAAAGTCACAAAAGTTGTGTGTTTGAGCACTTAAAGTACTATTTTTCGTGGAAATGCAACAAGATGCAATCATGATGTGTTGTGACATCTTAAAGAGCTCGTCGAGCTGATTAATTTGACACTTTGTTTAACAAATTTGGTCCACAATTCCCGAAGTTATCGAGCTTCAAAGTTTGAAAAGTCACAAAAGTTGTGTGTTTGAGCACTTAAAGTACTATTATTCGTGGAAATGCAACAAGATGCAATCATGATGTGTTGTGACATCTTAAAGAGCTCGTCGAGCTGATTAATTTGACACTTTGTTTAACAAATTTGGTCCACAATTCCCGAAGTTATCGAGCTTCAAAGTTTGAAAAGTCACAAAAGTTGTGTGTTTGAGCACTTAAAGTACTATTTTTCTTGGAAATGCAACAAGATGCAATTATGATCTGTTGTGACATCTTAAAGAGATCGTCGAGCTCATTAACTTGACACTTTGTTTAATAAATTTGGTCCTTATTTGACGAAGTTATCGAGCTTCAAAGTTTGGAAAGTCACAAAAGTTGTGTGTTTGAGCACTTAAAGTACTATTTTTCTTGGAAATGCAACAAGATGCAATTATGATGTGTTGTGACATCTTAAAGAGCTCGTCGAGCTGATTAATTTGACACTTTGTTTAAAAAATTTGGTCCTCATTTGCCGAAGTTATCGAGCTTCAAAGTTTGAAAAGTCACAAAAGTTGTGTGTTTGAGCACTTAAAGTACTATTTTTCTTGGAAATGCAACAGGATGCAATCATCATGTGTTGTGACATCTTAAAGATCTCGTCGAGCTGACTAATTTGACACTTTGTTTAACAAATTTAGTCCTCATTTGCCGAAGTTATCGAGCTTCAAAGTTTGAAAAGTCACAAAAGTTGTGTGTTTGAGCACTTAAAGTACTATTTTTCTTGGAAATGCAACAAGATGCAATCATGATGTGTTGTGACATCTTAAAGAGCTCGTCGAGCTGATTAATTTGACACTTTGTTTAACAAATTTGGTCCACAATTCCCGAAGTTATCGAGCTTCAAAGTTTGAAAAGTCACAAAAGTTGTGTGTTTGAGCACTTAAAGTACTATTTTTCTTGGAAATGCAACAAGATGCAATTATGATCTGTTGTGATATCTTAAAGAGATCGTCGAGCTCATTAACTTGACACTTTGTTTAATAAATTTGGTCCTTATTTGACGAAGTTATCGAGCTTCAAAGTTTGGAAAGTCACAAAAGTTGTGTGTTTGAGCACTTAAAGTACTATTTTTCGTGGAAATGCAACAAGATGCAATCATGATGTGTTGTGACATCTTAAAGAGCTCGTCGAGCTGATTAATTTGACACTTTGTTTAACAAATTTGGTCCACAATTCCCGAAGTTATCGAGCTTCAAAGTTTGAAAAGTCACAAAAGTTGTGTGTTTGAGCACTTAAAGTACTATTATTCGTGGAAATGCAACAAGATGCAATCATGATGTGTTGTGACATCTTAAAGAGCTCGTCGAGCTGATTAATTTGACACTTTGTTTAACAAATTTGGTCCACAATTCCCGAAGTTATCGAGCTTCAAAGTTTGAAAAGTCACAAAAGTTGTGTGTTTGAGCACTTAAAGTACTATTTTTCTTGGAAATGCAACAAGATGCAATTATGATCTGTTGTGACATCTTAAAGAGATCGTCGAGCTCATTAACTTGACACTTTGTTTAATAAATTTGGTCCTTATTTGACGAAGTTATCGAGCTTCAAAGTTTGGAAAGTCACAAAAGTTGTGTGTTTGAGCACTTAAAGTACTATTTTTCTTGGAAATGCAACAAGATGCAATTATGATGTGTTGTGACATCTTAAAGAGCTCGTCGAGCTGATTAATTTGACACTTTGTTTAAAAAATTTGGTCCTCATTTGCCGAAGTTATCGAGCTTCAAAGTTTGAAAAGTCACAAAAGTTGTGTGTTTGAGCACTTAAAGTACTATTTTTCTTGGAAATGCAACAGGATGCAATCATCATGTGTTGTGACATCTTAAAGATCTCGTCGAGCTGACTAATTTGACACTTTGTTTAACAAATTTAGTCCTCATTTGCCGAAGTTATCGAGCTTCAAAGTTTGAAAAGTCACAAAAGTTGTGTGTTTGAGCACTTAAAGTACTATTTTTCTTGGAAATGCAACAAGATGCAATCATGATGTGTTGTGACATCTTAAAGAGCTCGTCGAGCTGATTAATTTGACACTTTGTTTAACAAATTTGGTCCACAATTCCCGAAGTTATCGAGCTTCAAAGTTTGAAAAGTCACAAAAGTTGTGTGTTTGAGCACTTAAAGTACTATTATTCGTGGAAATGCAACAAGATGCAATCATGATGTGTTGTGACATCTTAAAGAGCTCGTCGAGCTGATTAATTTGACACTTTGTTTAACAAATTTGGTCCACAATTCCCGAAGTTATCGAGCTTCAAAGTTTGAAAAGTCACAAAAGTTGTGTGTTTGAGCACTTAAAGTACTATTTTTCTTGGAAATGCAACAAGATGCAATTATGATCTGTTGTGATATCTTAAAGAGATCGTCGAGCTCATTAACTTGACACTTTGTTTAATAAATTTGGTCCTTATTTGACGAAGTTATCGAGCTTCAAAGTTTGGAAAGTCACAAAAGTTGTGTGTTTGAGCACTTAAAGTACTATTTTTCTTGGAAATGCAACAAGATGCAATTATGATGTGTTGTGACATCTTAAAGAGCTCGTCGAGCTGATTAATTTGACACTTTGTTTAAAAAATTTGGTCCTCATTTGCCGAAGTTATCGAGCTTCAAAGTTTGAAAAGTCACAAAAGTTGTGTGTTTGAGCACTTAAAGTACTATTTTTCTTGGAAATGCAACAGGATGCAATCATCATGTGTTGTGACATCTTAAAGATCTCGTCGAGCTGACTAATTTGACACTTTGTTTAACAAATTTAGTCCTCATTTGCCGAAGTTATCGAGCTTCAAAGTTTGAAAAGTCACAAAAGTTGTGTGTTTGAGCACTTAAAGTACTATTTTTCTTGGAAATGCAACAAGATGCAATTATGATGTGTTGTGACATCTTAAAGAGATCGTCGAGCTGACTAATTTGACACTTTGTTTAACAAATTTAGTCCTCATTTGCCGAAGTTATCGAGCTTCAAAGTTTGGAAAGTCACAAAAGTTGTGTGTTTGAGCACTTAAAGTACTATTTTTCTTGGAAATGCAACAAGATGCAATTATGATGTGTTGTGACATCTTAAAGAGATCGTCGAGCTCATTAACTTGACACTTTGTTTAATAAATTTGGTCCTTATTTGACGAAGTTATCGAGCTTCAAAGTTTGGAAAGTCACAAAAGTTGTGTGTTTGAGCACGTAAAGTACTATTTTTCTTGGAAATGCAACAAGATGCAATTATGATGTGTTGTGACATCTTAAAGAGATCGTCGAGCTCATTAACTTGACACTTTGTTTAATAAATTTGGTCCTTATTTGACGAAGTTATCGAGCTTCAAAGTTTGGAAAGTCACAAAAGTTGTGTGTTTGAGCACTTAAAGTACTATTTTTCTTGGAAATGCAACAAGATGCAATTATGATGTGTTGTGACATCTTAAAGAGATCGTCGAGCTCATTAACTTGACACTTTGTTTAATAAATTTGGTCCTTATTTGACGAAGTTATCGAGCTTCAAAGTTTGGAAAGTCACAAAAGTTGTGTGTTTGAGCACTTAAAGTACTATTTTTCTTGGAAATGCAACAAGATGCACTCATGATGTGTTGTGACATCTTAAAAACCTCGTCGAGCTGATTAATTTGACACTTTGGTTAACAAATTTGGTCCACATTTGCCAAAGTTATCGAGCTTCAAAGTTTGGAAAGTCACAAAAGTTGTGTGTTTGAGCACTTAAAGTACTATTTTTCTTGGAAATGCAACAAGATGCAATTATGATGTGTTGTGACATCTTAAAGAGATCGTCGAGCTCATTAACTTGACACTTTGTTTAATAAATTTGGTCCTTATTTGACGAAGTTATCGAGCTTCAAAGTTTGGAAAGTCACAAAAGTTGTGTGTTTGAGCACGTAAAGTACTATTTTTCTTGGAAATGCAACAAGATGCAATTATGATGTGTTGTGACATCTTAAAGAGATCGTCGAGCTCATTAACTTGACACTTTGTTTAATAAATTTGGTCCTTATTTGACGAAGTTATCGAGCTTCAAAGTTTGGAAAGTCACAAAAGTTGTGTGTTTGAGCACTTAAAGTACTATTTTTCTTGGAAATGCAACAAGATGCAATTATGATGTGTTGTGACATCTTAAAGAGATCGTCGAGCTCATTAACTTGACACTTTGTTTAATAAATTTGGTCCTTATTTGACGAAGTTATCGAGCTTCAAAGTTTGGAAAGTCACAAAAGTTGTGTGTTTGAGCACTTAAAGTACTATTTTTCTTGGAAATGCAACAAGATGCACTCATGATGTGTTGTGACATCTTAAAAACCTCGTCGAGCTGATTAATTTGACACTTTGTTTAACAAATTTGGTCCACAATTCCCGAAGTTATCGAGCTTCAAAGTTTGAAAAGTCACAAAATTTGTGTGTTTGAGCACTTAAAGTAGTATTTTTCTTGGAAATGCAACAAGATGCAATTATGATCTGTTGTGACATCTTAAAGAGATCGTCGAGCTCATTAACTTGACACTTTGTTTAATAAATTTGGTCCTCATTTGCCGAAGTTATCGAGCTTCAAAGTTTGAAAAGTCACAAAAGTTGTGTGTTTGAGCACTTAAAGTAGTATTTTTCTTGGAAATGCAACAAGATGCAATTATGATGTGTTGTGACATCTTAAAGATCTCGTCGAGCTGACTAATTTGACACTTTGTTTAACAAATTTAGTCCACAATTCCCGAAGTTATCGAGCTCCAAAGTTTGAAAAGTCACAAAAGTTGTGTGTTTGAGCACTTAAAGTACTATTTTTCTTGGAAATGCAACAAGATGCACTCATGATGTGTTGTGACATCTTAAAAACCTCGTCGAGCTCATTACTTTGACAATTTGTTTAACAAATTTGGTCCTTATTTGACGAAGTTATCGAGCTTCAAAGTTTGAAAAGTCACAAAAGTTGTGTGTTTGAGCACTTAAAGTACTATTATTCGTGGAAATGCAACAAGATGCAATCATGATGTGTTGAGACATCTTAAAGAGCTCGTCGAGCTGATTAATTTGACACTTTGTTTAACAAATTTGGTCCACAATTCCCGAAGTTATCGAGCTTCAAAGTTTGAAAAGTCACAAAATTTGTGTGTTTGAGCACTTAAAGTACTATTTTTCTTGGAAATGCAACAAGATGCAATTATGATGTGTTGTGACATCTTAAAGAGCTCGTCGAGCTGATTAATTTGACACTTTGTTTAATAAATTTGGTCCTTATTTGACGAAGTTATCGAGCTTCAAAGTTTGGAAAGTCACAAAAGTTGTGTGTTTGAGCACTTAAAGTACTATTTTTCTTGGAAATGCAACAAGATGCAATTATGATGTGTTGTGACATCTTAAAGAGCTCGTCGAGCTGATTAATTTGACACTTTGTTTAAAAAATTTGGTCCTCATTTGCCGAAGTTATCGAGCTTCAAAGTTTGAAAAGTCACAAAAGTTGTGTGTTTGAGCACTTAAAGTACTATTTTTCTTGGAAATGCAACAGGATGCAATCATCATGTGTTGTGACATCTTAAAGATCTCGTCGAGCTGACTAATTTGACACTTTGTTTAACAAATTTAGTCCTCATTTGCCGAAGTTATCGAGCTTCAAAGTTTGAAAAGTCACAAAAGTTGTGTGTTTGAGCACTTAAAGTACTATTTTTCTTGGAAATGCAACAAGATGCAATTATGATGTGTTGTGACATCTTAAAGAGATCGTCGAGCTGACTAATTTGACACTTTGTTTAACAAATTTAGTCCTCATTTGCCGAAGTTATCGAGCTTCAAAGTTTGGAAAGTCACAAAAGTTGTGTGTTTGAGCACTTAAAGTACTATTTTTCTTGGAAATGCAACAAGATGCAATTATGATGTGTTGTGACATCTTAAAGAGATCGTCGAGCTCATTAACTTGACACTTTGTTTAATAAATTTGGTCCTTATTTGACGAAGTTATCGAGCTTCAAAGTTTGGAAAGTCACAAAAGTTGTGTGTTTGAGCACGTAAAGTACTATTTTTCTTGGAAATGCAACAAGATGCAATTATGATGTGTTGTGACATCTTAAAGAGATCGTCGAGCTCATTAACTTGACACTTTGTTTAATAAATTTGGTCCTTATTTGACGAAGTTATCGAGCTTCAAAGTTTGGAAAGTCACAAAAGTTGTGTGTTTGAGCACTTAAAGTACTATTTTTCTTGGAAATGCAACAAGATGCAATTATGATGTGTTGTGACATCTTAAAGAGATCGTCGAGCTCATTAACTTGACACTTTGTTTAATAAATTTGGTCCTTATTTGACGAAGTTATCGAGCTTCAAAGTTTGGAAAGTCACAAAAGTTGTGTGTTTGAGCACTTAAAGTACTATTTTTCTTGGAAATGCAACAAGATGCACTCATGATGTGTTGTGACATCTTAAAAACCTCGTCGAGCTGATTAATTTGACACTTTGGTTAACAAATTTGGTCCACATTTGCCAAAGTTATCGAGCTTCAAAGTTTGGAAAGTCACAAAAGTTGTGTGTTTGAGCACTTAAAGTACTATTTTTCTTGGAAATGCAACAAGATGCAATTATGATGTGTTGTGACATCTTAAAGAGATCGTCGAGCTCATTAACTTGACACTTTGTTTAATAAATTTGGTCCTTATTTGACGAAGTTATCGAGCTTCAAAGTTTGGAAAGTCACAAAAGTTGTGTGTTTGAGCACGTAAAGTACTATTTTTCTTGGAAATGCAACAAGATGCAATTATGATGTGTTGTGACATCTTAAAGAGATCGTCGAGCTCATTAACTTGACACTTTGTTTAATAAATTTGGTCCTTATTTGACGAAGTTATCGAGCTTCAAAGTTTGGAAAGTCACAAAAGTTGTGTGTTTGAGCACTTAAAGTACTATTTTTCTTGGAAATGCAACAAGATGCAATTATGATGTGTTGTGACATCTTAAAGAGATCGTCGAGCTCATTAACTTGACACTTTGTTTAATAAATTTGGTCCTTATTTGACGAAGTTATCGAGCTTCAAAGTTTGGAAAGTCACAAAAGTTGTGTGTTTGAGCACTTAAAGTACTATTTTTCTTGGAAATGCAACAAGATGCACTCATGATGTGTTGTGACATCTTAAAAACCTCGTCGAGCTGATTAATTTGACACTTTGTTTAACAAATTTGGTCCACAATTCCCGAAGTTATCGAGCTTCAAAGTTTGAAAAGTCACAAAATTTGTGTGTTTGAGCACTTAAAGTAGTATTTTTCTTGGAAATGCAACAAGATGCAATTATGATCTGTTGTGACATCTTAAAGAGATCGTCGAGCTCATTAACTTGACACTTTGTTTAATAAATTTGGTCCTCATTTGCCGAAGTTATCGAGCTTCAAAGTTTGAAAAGTCACAAAAGTTGTGTGTTTGAGCACTTAAAGTAGTATTTTTCTTGGAAATGCAACAAGATGCAATTATGATGTGTTGTGACATCTTAAAGATCTCGTCGAGCTGACTAATTTGACACTTTGTTTAACAAATTTAGTCCACAATTCCCGAAGTTATCGAGCTCCAAAGTTTGAAAAGTCACAAAAGTTGTGTGTTTGAGCACTTAAAGTACTATTTTTCTTGGAAATGCAACAAGATGCACTCATGATGTGTTGTGACATCTTAAAAACCTCGTCGAGCTCATTACTTTGACAATTTGTTTAACAAATTTGGTCCTTATTTGACGAAGTTATCGAGCTTCAAAGTTTGAAAAGTCACAAAAGTTGTGTGTTTGAGCACTTAAAGTACTATTATTCGTGGAAATGCAACAAGATGCAATCATGATGTGTTGAGACATCTTAAAGAGCTCGTCGAGCTGATTAATTTGACACTTTGTTTAACAAATTTGGTCCACAATTCCCGAAGTTATCGAGCTTCAAAGTTTGAAAAGTCACAAAATTTGTGTGTTTGAGCACTTAAAGTACTATTTTTCTTGGAAATGCAACAAGATGCAATTATGATGTGTTGTGACATCTTAAAGAGCTCGTCGAGCTGATTAATTTGACACTTTGTTTAAAAAATTTGGTCCACAATTCCCGAAGTTATCGAGCTTCAAAGTTTGAAAAGTCACAAAAGTTGTGTGTTTGAGCACTTAAAGTACTATTTTTCTTGGAAATGCAACAAGATGCAATTATGATGTGTTGTGACATCTTAAAAACCTCGTCGAGCTGATTAATCTGACACTTTGTTTAACAAATTTAGTCCTCATTTGCCGAAGTTATCGAGCTTCAAAGTTTGAAAAGTCACAAAAGTTGTGTGTTTGAGCACTTAAAGTACTATTTTTCTTGGAAATGCAACAAGATGCAATTATGATCTGTTGTGACATCTTAAAGAGATCGTCGAGCTCATTAACTTGACACTTTGTTTAATAAATTTGGTCCTTATTTGACGAAGTTATCGAGCTTCAAAGTTTGGAAAGTCACAAAAGTTGTGTGTTTGAGCACTTAAAGTACTATTTTTCTTGGAAATGCAACAAGATGCAATCATCATGTGTTGTGACATCTTAAAGATCTCGTCGAGCTGATTAATTTGACACTTTGTTTAACAAATTTAGTCCTCATTTGCCGAAGTTATCGAGCTTCAAAGTTTGAAAAGTCACAAAAGTTGTGTGTTTGAGCACTTAAAGTACTATTTTTCTTGGAAATGCAACAAGATGCAATTATGATCTGTTGTGACATCTTAAAGAGATCGTCGAGCTCATTAACTTGACACTTTGTTTAATAAATTTGGTCCTCATTTGCCGAAGTTATCGAGCTTCAAAGTTTGAAAAGTCACAAAAGTTGTGTGTTTGAGCACTTAAAGTACTATTTTTCGTGGAAATGCAACAAGATGCAATCATGATGTGTTGTGACATCTTAAAGAGCTCGTCGAGCTGATTAATTTGACACTTTGTTTAACAAATTTGGTCCACAATTCCCGAAGTTATCGAGCTTCAAAGTTTGAAAAGTCACAAAAGTTGTGTGTTTGAGCACTTAAAGTACTATTATTCGTGGAAATGCAACAAGATGCAATCATGATGTGTTGTGACATCTTAAAGAGCTCGTCGAGCTGATTAATTTGACACTTTGTTTAACAAATTTGGTCCACAATTCCCGAAGTTATCGAGCTTCAAAGTTTGAAAAGTCACAAAAGTTGTGTGTTTGAGCACTTAAAGTACTATTTTTCTTGGAAATGCAACAAGATGCAATTATGATCTGTTGTGACATCTTAAAGAGCTCGTCGAGCTGATTAATTTGACACTTTGTTTAAAAAATTTGGTCCTCATTTGCCGAAGTTATCGAGCTTCAAAGTTTGAAAAGTCACAAAAGTTGTGTGTTTGAGCACTTAAAGTACTATTTTTCTTGGAAATGCAACAGGATGCAATCATCATGTGTTGTGACATCTTAAAGATCTCGTCGAGCTGACTAATTTGACACTTTGTTTAACAAATTTAGTCCTCATTTGCCGAAGTTATCGAGCTTCAAAGTTTGAAAAGTCACAAAAGTTGTGTGTTTGAGCACTTAAAGTACTATTTTTCTTGGAAATGCAACAAGATGCAATCATGATGTGTTGTGACATCTTAAAGAGCTCGTCGAGCTGATTAATTTGACACTTTGTTTAACAAATTTGGTCCACAATTCCCGAAGTTATCGAGCTTCAAAGTTTGAAAAGTCACAAAAGTTGTGTGTTTGAGCACTTAAAGTACTATTATTCGTGGAAATGCAACAAGATGCAATCATGATGTGTTGTGACATCTTAAAGAGCTCGTCGAGCTGATTAATTTGACACTTTGTTTAACAAATTTGGTCCACAATTCCCGAAGTTATCGAGCTTCAAAGTTTGAAAAGTCACAAAAGTTGTGTGTTTGAGCACTTAAAGTACTATTTTTCTTGGAAATGCAACAAGATGCAATTATGATCTGTTGTGACATCTTAAAGAGATCGTCGAGCTCATTAACTTGACACTTTGTTTAATAAATTTGGTCCTTATTTGACGAAGTTATCGAGCTTCAAAGTTTGGAAAGTCACAAAAGTTGTGTGTTTGAGCACTTAAAGTACTATTTTTCTTGGAAATGCAACAAGATGCAATTATGATGTGTTGTGACATCTTAAAGAGCTCGTCGAGCTGATTAATTTGACACTTTGTTTAAAAAATTTGGTCCTCATTTGCCGAAGTTATCGAGCTTCAAAGTTTGAAAAGTCACAAAAGTTGTGTGTTTGAGCACTTAAAGTACTATTTTTCTTGGAAATGCAACAGGATGCAATCATCATGTGTTGTGACATCTTAAAGATCTCGTCGAGCTGACTAATTTGACACTTTGTTTAACAAATTTAGTCCTCATTTGCCGAAGTTATCGAGCTTCAAAGTTTGAAAAGTCACAAAAGTTGTGTGTTTGAGCACTTAAAGTACTATTTTTCTTGGAAATGCAACAAGATGCAATTATGATGTGTTGTGACATCTTAAAGAGCTCGTCGAGCTGATTAATTTGACACTTTGTTTAAAAAATTTGGTCCACAATTCCCGAAGTTATCGAGCTTCAAAGTTTGAAATGTCACAAAAGTTGTGTGTTTGAGCACTTAAAGTACTATTTTTCTTGGAAATGCAACAAGATGCACTCATGATGTGTTGTGACATCTTAAAGATCTCGTCGAGCTGACTAATTTGACACTTTGTTTAACAAATTTAGTCCTCATTTGCCGAAGTTATCGAGCTTCAAAGTTTGAAAAGTCACAAAAGTTGTGTGTTTGAGCACTTAAAGTACTATTTTTCTTGGAAATGCAACAAGATGCAATTATGATGTGTTGTGACATCTTAAAGAGATCGTCGAGCTGACTAATTTGACACTTTGTTTAACAAATTTAGTCCTCATTTGCCGAAGTTATCGAGCTTCAAATTTTGAAAAGTCACAAAAGTTGTGTGTTTGAGCACTTAAAGTACTATTATTCGTGGAAATGCAACAAGATGCAATCATGATGTGTTGTGACATCTTAAAGAGCTCGTCGAGCTGATTAATTTGACACTTTGTTTAACAAATTTGGTCCATAATTCCCGAAGTTATCGAGCTTCAAAGTTTGAAAAGTCACTAAAGTTGTGTGTTTGAGCACTTAAAGTACTCTTATTCGTGGAAATGCAACAAGATGCAATCATGATGTGTTGTGACATCTTAAAGAGCTCGTCGAGCTGATTAATTTGACACTTTGTTTAAAAAATTTGGTCCACAATTCCCGAAGTTATCGAGCTTCAAAGTTTGAAAAGTCACAAAAGTTGTGTGTTTGAGCACTTAAAGTACTATTTTTCTTGGAAATGCAACAAGATGCAATCATCATGTGTTGTGACATCTTAAAGATCTCGTCGAGCTGATTAATTTGACACTTTGTTTAACAAATGTAGTCCTCATTTGCCGAAGTTATCGAGCTTCAAAGTTTGAAAAGTCACAAAAGTTGTGTGTTTGAGCACTTAAAGTACTATTATTCGTGGAAATGCAACAAGATGCAATCATCATGTGTTGTGACATCTTAAAGATCTCGTCGAGCTGACTAATTTGACACTTTGTTTAACAAATTTAGTCCTCATTTGCCGAAGTTATCGAGCTTCAAAGTTTGAAAAGTCACAAAAGTTGTGTGTTTGAGCACTTAAAGTACTATTTTTCTTGGAAATGCAACAAGATGCAATTATGATGTGTTGTGACATCTTAAAGAGATCGTCGAGCTGACTAATTTGACACTTTGTTTAACAAATTTAGTCCTCATTTGCCGAAGTTATTGAGCTTCAAAGTTTGAAAAGTCACAAAAGTTGTGTGTTTGAGCACTTAAAGTACTATTTTTCTTGGAAATGCAACAAGATGCAATTATGATGTGTTGTGACATCTTAAAGAGCTCGTCGAGCTGATTAATTTGACACTTTGTTTAAAAAATTTGGTCCACAATTCCCGAAGTTATCGAGCTTCAAAGTTTGAAAAGTCACAAAAGTTGTGTGTTTGAGCACTTAAAGTACTATTTTTCTTGGAAATGCAACAAGATGCAATCATCATGTGTTGTGACATCTTAAAGATCTCGTCGAGCTGATTAATTTGACACTTTGTTTAACAAATTTAGTCCTCATTTGCCGAAGTTATCGAGCTTCAAAGTTTGAAAAGTCACAAAAGTTGTGTGTTTGAGCACTTAAAGTACTATTTTTCTTGGAAATGCAACAAGATGCAATCATGATGTGTTGTGACATCTTAAAGAGCTCGTCGAGCTGATTAATTTGACACTTTGTTTAACAAATTTGGTCCATAATTCCCGAAGTTATCGAGCTTCAAAGTTTGAAAAGTCACAAAAGTTGTGTGTTTGAGCACTTAAAGTACTATTATTCGTGGAAATGCAACAAGATGCAATCATGATGTGTTGTGACATCTTAAAGAGCTCGTCGAGCTGATTAATTTGACACTTTGTTTAAAAAATTTGGTCCACAATTCCCGAAGTTATCGAGCTTCAAAGTTTGAAAAGTCACAAAAGTTGTGTGTTTGAGCACTTAAAGTACTATTTTTCTTGGAAATGCAACAAGATGCAATCATCATGTGTTGTGACATCTTAAAGATCTCGTCGAGCTGATTAATTTGACACTTTGTTTAACAAATTTAGTCCTCATTTGCCGAAGTTATCGAGCTTCAAAGTTTGAAAAGTCACAAAAGTTGTGTGTTTGAGCACTTAAAGTACTATTATTCGTGGAAATGCAACAAGATGCAATCATGATGTGTTGTGACATCTTAAAGAGCTCGTCGAGCTGATTAATTTGACACTTTGTTTAAAAAATTTGGTCCTCATTTGCCGAAGTTATCGAGCTTCAAAGTTTGAAAAGTCACAAAAGTTGTGTGTTTGAGCACTTAAAGTACTATTTTTCTTGGAAATGCAACAAGATGCAATCATCATGTGTTGTGACATCTTAAAGATCTCGTCGAGCTGACTAATTTGACACTTTGTTTAACAAATTTAGTCCTCATTTGCCGAAGTTATCGAGCTTCAAAGTTTGAAAAGTCACAAAAGTTGTGTGTTTGAGCACTTAAAGTACTATTTTTCTTGGAAATGCAACAAGATGCAATTATGATGTGTTGTGACATCTTAAAGAGATCGTCGAGCTGACTAATTTGACACTTTGTTTAACAAATTTAGTCCTCATTTGCCGAAGTTATCGAGCTTCAAAGTTTGAAAAGTCACAAAAGTTGTGTGTTTGAGCACTTAAAGTACTATTTTTCTTGGAAATGCAACAAGATGCAATTATGATGTGTTGTGACATCTTAAAGAGCTCGTCGAGCTGATTAATTTGACACTTTGTTTAAAAAATTTGGTCCACAATTCCCGAAGTTATCGAGCTTCAAAGTTTGAAAAGTCACAAAAGTTATGTGTTTGAGCACTTAAAGTACTATTTTTCTTGGAAATGCAACAAGATGCAATTATGATGTGTTGTGACATCTTAAAGAGCTCGTCGAGCTGATTAATTTGACACTTTGTTTAAAAAATTTGGTCCACAATTCTCGAAGTTATCGAGCTTCAAAGTTTGAAAAGTCACAAAAGTTGTGTGTTTGAGCACTTAAAGTACTATTTTTCTTGGAAATGCAACAAGATGCAATTATGATCTGTTGTGACATCTTAAAGAGATCGTCGAGCTCATTAACTTGACACTTTGTTTAATAAATTTGGTCCTTATTTGACGAAGTTATCGAGCTTCAAAGTTTGGAAAGTCACAAAAGTTGTGTGTTTGAGCACTTAAAGTACTATTTTTCTTGGAAATGCAACAAGATGCAATTATGATCTGTTGTGACATCTTAAAGAGATCGTCGAGCTGATTAATTTGACACTTTGTTTAACAAATTTGGTCCACAATTCCCGATGTTATCGTGCTTCAAAGTTTGAAAAGTCACAAAAGTTGTGTGTTTGAGCACTTAAAGTAGTATTTTTCTTGGAAATGCAACAAGATGCAATCATCATGTGTTGTGACATCTTAAAGATCTCGTCGAGCTGACTAATTTGACACTTTGTTTAACAAATTTAGTCCTCATTTGCCGAAGTTATCGAGCTTCAAAGTTTGAAAAGTCACAAAAGTTGTGTGTTTGAGCACTTAAAGTACTATTTTTCTTGGAAATGCAACAAGATGCAATTATGATGTGTTGTGACATCTTAAAGAGCTCGTCGAGCTGATTAATTTGACACTTTGTTTAACAAATTTGGTCCATAATTCCCGAAGTTATCGAGCTTCAAAGTTTGAAAAGTCACAAAAGTTGTGTGTTTGAGCACTTAAAGTACTATTATTCGTGGAAATGCAACAAGATGCAATCATCATGTGTTGTGACATCTTAAAGAGATCGTCGAGCTGACTAATTTGACACTTTGTTTAACAAATTTAGTCCTCATTTGCCGAAGTTATCGAGCTTCAAATTTTGAAAAGTCACAAAAGTTGTGTGTTTGAGCACTTAAAGTACTATTTTTCTTGGAAATGCAACAAGATGCAATTATGATGTGTTGTGACATCTTAAAGAGCTCGTGGAGCTGATTAATTTGACACTTTGTTTAAAAAATTTGGTCCACAATTCCCGAAGTTATCGAGCTTCAAAGTTTGAAAAGTCACAAAAGTTATGTGTTTGAGCACTTAAAGTACTATTTTTCTTGGAAATGCAACAAGATGCAATTATGATGTGTTGTGACATCTTAAAGAGCTCGTGGAGCTGATTAATTTGACACTTTGTTTAAAAAATTTGGTTCATAATTCCCGAAGTTATCGAGCTTCAAAGTTTGAAAAGTCACAAAAGTTATGTGTTTGAGCACTTAAAGTACTATTTTTCTTGGAAATGCAACAAGATGCAATTATGATGTGTTGTGACATCTTAAAGAGCTCGTGGAGCTGATTAATTTGACACTTTGTTTAACAAATTAGGTCCATAATTCCCGAAGTTATCGAGCTTCAAAGTTTGAAAAGTCACAAAAGTTGTGTGTTTGAGCACTTAAAGTACTCTTATTCGTGGAAATGCAACAAGATGCAATTATGATGTGTTGTGACATCTTAAAGAGCTCGTCGAGCTGATTAATTTGACACTTTGTTTAAAAAATTTGGTCCTCATTTGCCGAAGTTATCGAGCTTCAAAGTTTGAAAAGTCACAAAAGTTGTGTGTTTGAGCACTTAAAGTACTATTTTTCTTGGAAATGCAACAAGATGCAATTATGATGTGTTGTGACATCTTAAAGAGCTCGTCGAGCTGATTAATTTGACACTTTGTTTAAAAAATTTGGTCCTCATTTGCCGAAGTTATCGAGCTTCAAAGTTTGAAAAGTCACAAAAGTTGTGTGTTTGAGCACTTAAAGTACTATTTTTCTTGGAAATGCAACAAGATGCAATTATGATGTGTTGTGACATCTTAAAGAGCTCGTCGAGCTGATTAATTTGACACTTTGTTTAAAAAATTTGGTCCTCATTTGCCGAAGTTATCGAGCTTCAAAGTTTGAAAAGTCACAAAAGTTGTGTGTTTGAGCACTTAAAGTACTATTTTTCTTGGAAATGCAACAAGATGCAATCATCATGTGTTGTGACATCTTAAAGATCTCGTCGAGCTGACTAATTTGACACTTTGTTTAACAAATTTAGTCCTCATTTGCCGAAGTTATCGAGCTTCAAAGTTTGAAAAGTCACAAAAGTTGTGTGTTTGAGCACTTAAAGTACTATTTTTCTTGGAAATGCAACAAGATGCAATTATGATGTGTTGTGACATCTTAAAGAGATCGTCGAGCTGACTAATTTGACACTTTGTTTAACAAATTTAGTCCTCATTTGCCGAAGTTATCGAGCTTCAAAGTTTGAAAAGTCACAAAAGTTGTGTGTTTGAGCACTTAAAGTACTATTTTTCTTGGAAATGCAACAAGATGCAATTATGATGTGTTGTGACATCTTAAAGAGCTCGTGGAGCTGATTAATTTGACACTTTGTTTAAAAAATTTGGTTCATAATTCCCGAAGTTATCGAGCTTCAAAGTTTGAAAAGTCACAAAAGTTATGTGTTTGAGCACTTAAAGTACTATTTTTCTTGGAAATGCAACAAGATGCAATTATGATGTGTTGTGACATCTTAAAGAGCTCGTCGAGCTGATTAATTTGACACTTTGTTTAACAAATTTGGTCCATAATTCCCGAAGTTATCGAGCTTCAAAGTTTGAAAAGTCACAAAAGTTGTGTGTTTGAGCACTTAAAGTACTCTTATTCGTGGAAATGCAACAAGATGCAATCATGATGTGTTGTGACATCTTAAAGAGCTCGTCGAGCTGATTAATTTGACACTTTGTTTAAAAAATTTGGTCCACAATTCCCGAAGTTATCGAGCTTCAAAGTTTGAAAAGTCACAAAAGTTGTGTGTTTGAGCACTTAAAGTACTATTTTTCTTGGAAATGCAACAAGATGCAATTATGATGTGTTGTGACATCTTAAAGAGCTCGTCGAGCTGATTAATTTGACACTTTGTTTAAAAAATTTGGTCCTCATTTGCCGAAGTTATCGAGCTTCAAAGTTTGAAAAGTCACAAAAGTTGTGTGTTTGAGCACTTAAAGTACTATTTTTCTTGGAAATGCAACAAGATGCAATCATCATGTGTTGTGACATCTTAAAGATCTCGTCGAGCTGACTAATTTGACACTTTGTTTAACAAATTTAGTCCTCATTTGCCGAAGTTATCGAGCTTCAAAGTTTGAAAAGTCACAAAAGTTGTGTGTTTGAGCACTTAAAGTACTATTTTTCTTGGAAATGCAACAAGATGCAATTATGATGTGTTGTGACATCTTAAAGAGCTCGTGGAGCTGATTAATTTGACACTTTGTTTAATAAATTTGGTCCTTATTTGACGAAGTTATCGAGCTTCAAAGTTTGGAAAGTCACAAAAGTTGTGTGTTTGAGCACTTAAAGTACTATTTTTCTTGGAAATGCAACAAGATGCAATTATGATGTGTTGTGACATCTTAAAGAGCTCGTCGAGCTGATTAATTTGACACTTTGTTTAAAAAATTTGGTCCACAATTCCCGAAGTTATCGAGCTTCAAAGTTTGAAAAGTCACAAAAGTTGTGTGTTTGAGCACTTAAAGTACTATTTTTCTTGGAAATGCAACAAGATGCAATCATCATGTGTTGTGACATCTTAAAGATCTCGTCGAGCTGATTAATTTGACACTTTGTTTAACAAATGTAGTCCTCATTTGCCGAAGTTATCGAGCTTCAAAGTTTGAAAAGTCACAAAAGTTGTGTGTTTGAGCACTTAAAGTACTATTATTCGTGGAAATGCAACAAGATGCAATCATCATGTGTTGTGACATCTTAAAGATCTCGTCGAGCTGATTAATTTGACACTTTGTTTAACAAATGTAGTCCTCATTTGCCGAAGTTATCGAGCTTCAAAGTTTGAAAAGTCACAAAAGTTGTGTGTTTGAGCACTTAAAGTACTATTATTCGTGGAAATGCAACAAGATGCAATCATCATGTGTTGTGACATCTTAAAGATCTCGTCGAGCTGACTAATTTGACACTTTGTTTAACAAATTTAGTCCTCATTTGCCGAAGTTATCGAGCTTCAAAGTTTGAAAAGTCACAAAAGTTGTGTGTTTGAGCACTTAAAGTACTATTTTTCTTGGAAATGCAACAAGATGCAATTATGATGTGTTGTGACATCTTAAAGAGATCGTCGAGCTGACTAATTTGACACTTTGTTTAACAAATTTAGTCCTCATTTGCCGAAGTTATTGAGCTTCAAAGTTTGAAAAGTCACAAAAGTTGTGTGTTTGAGCACTTAAAGTACTATTTTTCTTGGAAATGCAACAAGATGCAATTATGATGTGTTGTGACATCTTAAAGAGCTCGTCGAGCTGATTAATTTGACACTTTGTTTAAAAAATTTGGTCCACAATTCCCGAAGTTATCGAGCTTCAAAGTTTGAAAAGTCACAAAAGTTGTGTGTTTGAGCACTTAAAGTACTATTTTTCTTGGAAATGCAACAAGATGCAATCATCATGTGTTGTGACATCTTAAAGATCTCGTCGAGCTGATTAATTTGACACTTTGTTTAACAAATTTAGTCCTCATTTGCCGAAGTTATCGAGCTTCAAAGTTTGAAAAGTCACAAAAGTTGTGTGTTTGAGCACTTAAAGTACTATTTTTCTTGGAAATGCAACAAGATGCAATCATGATGTGTTGTGACATCTTAAAGAGCTCGTCGAGCTGATTAATTTGACACTTTGTTTAACAAATTTGGTCCATAATTCCCGAAGTTATCGAGCTTCAAAGTTTGAAAAGTCACAAAAGTTGTGTGTTTGAGCACTTAAAGTACTATTATTCGTGGAAATGCAACAAGATGCAATCATGATGTGTTGTGACATCTTAAAGAGCTCGTCGAGCTGATTAATTTGACACTTTGTTTAAAAAATTTGGTCCACAATTCCCGAAGTTATCGAGCTTCAAAGTTTGAAAAGTCACAAAAGTTGTGTGTTTGAGCACTTAAAGTACTATTTTTCTTGGAAATGCAACAAGATGCAATCATCATGTGTTGTGACATCTTAAAGATCTCGTCGAGCTGATTAATTTGACACTTTGTTTAACAAATTTAGTCCTCATTTGCCGAAGTTATCGAGCTTCAAAGTTTGAAAAGTCACAAAAGTTGTGTGTTTGAGCACTTAAAGTACTATTATTCGTGGAAATGCAACAAGATGCAATCATGATGTGTTGTGACATCTTAAAGAGCTCGTCGAGCTGATTAATTTGACACTTTGTTTAAAAAATTTGGTCCTCATTTGCCGAAGTTATCGAGCTTCAAAGTTTGAAAAGTCACAAAAGTTGTGTGTTTGAGCACTTAAAGTACTATTTTTCTTGGAAATGCAACAAGATGCAATCATCATGTGTTGTGACATCTTAAAGATCTCGTCGAGCTGACTAATTTGACACTTTGTTTAACAAATTTAGTCCTCATTTGCCGAAGTTATCGAGCTTCAAAGTTTGAAAAGTCACAAAAGTTGTGTGTTTGAGCACTTAAAGTACTATTTTTCTTGGAAATGCAACAAGATGCAATTATGATGTGTTGTGACATCTTAAAGAGATCGTCGAGCTGACTAATTTGACACTTTGTTTAACAAATTTAGTCCTCATTTGCCGAAGTTATCGAGCTTCAAAGTTTGAAAAGTCACAAAAGTTGTGTGTTTGAGCACTTAAAGTACTATTTTTCTTGGAAATGCAACAAGATGCAATTATGATGTGTTGTGACATCTTAAAGAGCTCGTCGAGCTGATTAATTTGACACTTTGTTTAAAAAATTTGGTCCACAATTCCCGAAGTTATCGAGCTTCAAAGTTTGAAAAGTCACAAAAGTTATGTGTTTGAGCACTTAAAGTACTATTTTTCTTGGAAATGCAACAAGATGCAATTATGATGTGTTGTGACATCTTAAAGAGCTCGTCGAGCTGATTAATTTGACACTTTGTTTAAAAAATTTGGTCCACAATTCCCGAAGTTATCGAGCTTCAAAGTTTGAAAAGTCACAAAAGTTGTGTGTTTGAGCACTTAAAGTACTATTTTTCTTGGAAATGCAACAAGATGCAATTATGATCTGTTGTGACATCTTAAAGAGATCGTCGAGCTCATTAACTTGACACTTTGTTTAATAAATTTGGTCCTTATTTGACGAAGTTATCGAGCTTCAAAGTTTGGAAAGTCACAAAAGTTGTGTGTTTGAGCACTTAAAGTACTATTTTTCTTGGAAATGCAACAAGATGCAATTATGATCTGTTGTGACATCTTAAAGAGATCGTCGAGCTGATTAATTTGACACTTTGTTTAACAAATTTGGTCCACAATTCCCGATGTTATCGTGCTTCAAAGTTTGAAAAGTCACAAAAGTTGTGTGTTTGAGCACTTAAAGTAGTATTTTTCTTGGAAATGCAACAAGATGCAATCATCATGTGTTGTGACATCTTAAAGATCTCGTCGAGCTGACTAATTTGACACTTTGTTTAACAAATTTAGTCCTCATTTGCCGAAGTTATCGAGCTTCAAAGTTTGAAAAGTCACAAAAGTTGTGTGTTTGAGCACTTAAAGTACTATTTTTCTTGGAAATGCAACAAGATGCAATTATGATGTGTTGTGACATCTTAAAGAGCTCGTCGAGCTGATTAATTTGACACTTTGTTTAACAAATTTGGTCCATAATTCCCGAAGTTATCGAGCTTCAAAGTTTGAAAAGTCACAAAAGTTGTGTGTTTGAGCACTTAAAGTACTATTATTCGTGGAAATGCAACAAGATGCAATCATCATGTGTTGTGACATCTTAAAGAGATCGTCGAGCTGACTAATTTGACACTTTGTTTAACAAATTTAGTCCTCATTTGCCGAAGTTATCGAGCTTCAAATTTTGAAAAGTCACAAAAGTTGTGTGTTTGAGCACTTAAAGTACTATTTTTCTTGGAAATGCAACAAGATGCAATTATGATGTGTTGTGACATCTTAAAGAGCTCGTGGAGCTGATTAATTTGACACTTTGTTTAAAAAATTTGGTCCACAATTCCCGAAGTTATCGAGCTTCAAAGTTTGAAAAGTCACAAAAGTTATGTGTTTGAGCACTTAAAGTACTATTTTTCTTGGAAATGCAACAAGATGCAATTATGATGTGTTGTGACATCTTAAAGAGCTCGTGGAGCTGATTAATTTGACACTTTGTTTAAAAAATTTGGTTCATAATTCCCGAAGTTATCGAGCTTCAAAGTTTGAAAAGTCACAAAAGTTATGTGTTTGAGCACTTAAAGTACTATTTTTCTTGGAAATGCAACAAGATGCAATTATGATGTGTTGTGACATCTTAAAGAGCTCGTGGAGCTGATTAATTTGACACTTTGTTTAACAAATTAGGTCCATAATTCCCGAAGTTATCGAGCTTCAAAGTTTGAAAAGTCACAAAAGTTGTGTGTTTGAGCACTTAAAGTACTCTTATTCGTGGAAATGCAACAAGATGCAATTATGATGTGTTGTGACATCTTAAAGAGCTCGTCGAGCTGATTAATTTGACACTTTGTTTAAAAAATTTGGTCCTCATTTGCCGAAGTTATCGAGCTTCAAAGTTTGAAAAGTCACAAAAGTTGTGTGTTTGAGCACTTAAAGTACTATTTTTCTTGGAAATGCAACAAGATGCAATTATGATGTGTTGTGACATCTTAAAGAGCTCGTCGAGCTGATTAATTTGACACTTTGTTTAAAAAATTTGGTCCTCATTTGCCGAAGTTATCGAGCTTCAAAGTTTGAAAAGTCACAAAAGTTGTGTGTTTGAGCACTTAAAGTACTATTTTTCTTGGAAATGCAACAAGATGCAATTATGATGTGTTGTGACATCTTAAAGAGCTCGTCGAGCTGATTAATTTGACACTTTGTTTAAAAAATTTGGTCCTCATTTGCCGAAGTTATCGAGCTTCAAAGTTTGAAAAGTCACAAAAGTTGTGTGTTTGAGCACTTAAAGTACTATTTTTCTTGGAAATGCAACAAGATGCAATCATCATGTGTTGTGACATCTTAAAGATCTCGTCGAGCTGACTAATTTGACACTTTGTTTAACAAATTTAGTCCTCATTTGCCGAAGTTATCGAGCTTCAAAGTTTGAAAAGTCACAAAAGTTGTGTGTTTGAGCACTTAAAGTACTATTTTTCTTGGAAATGCAACAAGATGCAATTATGATGTGTTGTGACATCTTAAAGAGATCGTCGAGCTGACTAATTTGACACTTTGTTTAACAAATTTAGTCCTCATTTGCCGAAGTTATCGAGCTTCAAAGTTTGAAAAGTCACAAAAGTTGTGTGTTTGAGCACTTAAAGTACTATTTTTCTTGGAAATGCAACAAGATGCAATTATGATGTGTTGTGACATCTTAAAGAGCTCGTGGAGCTGATTAATTTGACACTTTGTTTAAAAAATTTGGTTCATAATTCCCGAAGTTATCGAGCTTCAAAGTTTGAAAAGTCACAAAAGTTATGTGTTTGAGCACTTAAAGTACTATTTTTCTTGGAAATGCAACAAGATGCAATTATGATGTGTTGTGACATCTTAAAGAGCTCGTCGAGCTGATTAATTTGACACTTTGTTTAACAAATTTGGTCCATAATTCCCGAAGTTATCGAGCTTCAAAGTTTGAAAAGTCACAAAAGTTGTGTGTTTGAGCACTTAAAGTACTCTTATTCGTGGAAATGCAACAAGATGCAATCATGATGTGTTGTGACATCTTAAAGAGCTCGTCGAGCTGATTAATTTGACACTTTGTTTAAAAAATTTGGTCCACAATTCCCGAAGTTATCGAGCTTCAAAGTTTGAAAAGTCACAAAAGTTGTGTGTTTGAGCACTTAAAGTACTATTTTTCTTGGAAATGCAACAAGATGCAATTATGATGTGTTGTGACATCTTAAAGAGCTCGTCGAGCTGATTAATTTGACACTTTGTTTAAAAAATTTGGTCCTCATTTGCCGAAGTTATCGAGCTTCAAAGTTTGAAAAGTCACAAAAGTTGTGTGTTTGAGCACTTAAAGTACTATTTTTCTTGGAAATGCAACAAGATGCAATCATCATGTGTTGTGACATCTTAAAGATCTCGTCGAGCTGACTAATTTGACACTTTGTTTAACAAATTTAGTCCTCATTTGCCGAAGTTATCGAGCTTCAAAGTTTGAAAAGTCACAAAAGTTGTGTGTTTGAGCACTTAAAGTACTATTTTTCTTGGAAATGCAACAAGATGCAATTATGATGTGTTGTGACATCTTAAAGAGCTCGTGGAGCTGATTAATTTGACACTTTGTTTAAAAAATTTGGTCCATAATTCCTGAAGTTATCGAGCTTCAAAGTTTGAAAAGTCACAAAAGTTATGTGTTTGAGCACTTAAAGTACTATTTTTCTTGGAAATGCAACAAGATGCAATTATGATGTGTTGTGACATCTTAAAGAGCTCGTGGAGCTGATTAATTTGACACTTTGTTTAAAAAATTTGGTTCATAATTCCCGAAGTTATCGAGCTTCAAAGTTTGAAAAGTCACAAAAGTTATGTGTTTGAGCACTTAAAGTACTATTTTTCTTGGAAATGCAACAAGATGCAATTATGATGTGTTGTGACATCTTAAAGAGCTCGTCGAGCTGATTAATTTGACACTTTGTTTAAAAAATTTGGTCCACAATTCCCGAAGTTATCGAGCTTCAAAGTTTGAAAAGTCACAAAAGTTGTGTGTTTGAGCACTTAAAGTACTATTTTTCTTGGAAATTCAACAAGATGCAATTATGATCTGTTGTGACATCTTAAAGAGATCGTCGAGCTCATTAACTTGACACTTTGTTTAATAAATTTGGTCCTTATTTGACGAAGTTATCGAGCTTCAAAGTTTGGAAAGTCACAAAAGTTGTGTGTTTGAGCACTTAAAGTACTATTTTTCTTGGAAATGCAACAAGATGCAATTATGATGTGTTGCGACATCTTAAAGAGCTCGTCGAGCTGATTAATTTGACACTTTGTTTAAAAAATTTGGTCCACAATTCCCGAAGTTATCGAGCTTCAAAGTTTGAAAAGTCACAAAAGTTGTGTGTTTGAGCACTTAAAGTACTATTTTTCTTGGAAATGCAACAAGATGCAATTATGATCTGTTGTGACATCTTAAAGAGATCGTCGAGCTCATTAACTTGACACTTTGTTTAATAAATTTGGTCCTTATTTGACGAAGTTATCGAGCTTCAAAGTTTGAAAAGTCACAAAAGTTATGTGTTTGAGCACTTAAAGTACTATTTTTCTTGGAAATGCAACAAGATGCAATTATGATGTGTTGTGACATCTTAAAGAGCTCGTCGAGCTGATTAATTTGACACTTTGTTTAAAAAATTTGGTCCACAATTCCCGAAGTTATCGAGCTTCAAAGTTTGAAAAGTCACAAAAGTTGTGTGTTTGAGCACTTAAAGTACTATTTTTCTTGGAAATGCAACAAGATGCAATTATGATCTGTTGTGACATCTTAAAGAGATCGTCGAGCTCATTAACTTGACACTTTGTTTAATAAATTTGGTCCTTATTTGACGAAGTTATCGAGCTTCAAAGTTTGGAAAGTCACAAAAGTTGTGTGTTTGAGCACTTAAAGTACTATTTTTCTTGGAAATGCAACAAGATGCAATTATGATGTGTTGTGACATCTTAAAGAGATCGTCGAGCTCATTAACTTGACACTTTGTTTAATAAATTTGGTCCTTATTTGACGAAGTTATCGAGCTTCAAAGTTTGGAAAGTCACAAAAGTTGTGTGTTTGAGCACTTAAAGTAGTATTTTTCTTGGAAATGCAACAAGATGCAATTATGATCTGTTGTGACATCTTAAAGAGATCGTCGAGCTGATTAATTTGACACTTTGTTTAACAAATTTGGTCCACAATTCCCGATGTTATCGTGCTTCAAAGTTTGAAAAGTCACAAAAGTTGTGTGTTTGAGCACTTAAAGTAGTATTTTTCTTGGAAATGCAACAAGATGCAATCATCATGTGTTGTGACATCTTAAAGATCTCGTCGAGCTGACTAATTTGACACTTTGTTTAACAAATTTAGTCCTCATTTGCCGAAGTTATCGAGCTTCAAAGTTTGAAAAGTCACAAAAGTTGTGTGTTTGAGCACTTAAAGTACTATTTTTCTTGGAAATGCAACAAGATGCAATTATGATGTGTTGTGACATCTTAAAGAGATCGTCGAGCTGACTAATTTGACACTTTGTTTAACAAATTTAGTCCTCATTTGCCGAAGTTATCGAGCTTCAAAGTTTGAAAAGTCACAAAAGTTGTGTGTTTGAGCACTTAAAGTACTATTTTTCTTGGAAATGCAACAAGATGCAATTATGATGTGTTGTGACATCTTAAAGAGCTCGTGGAGCTGATTAATTTGACACTTTGTTTAAAAAATTTGGTCCATAATTCCCGAAGTTATCGAGCTTCAAAGTTTGAAAAGTCACAAAAGTTATGTGTTTGAGCACTTAAAGTACTATTTTTCTTGGAAATGCAACAAGATGCAATTATGATGTGTTGTGACATCTTAAAGAGCTCGTGGAGCTGATTAATTTGACACTTTGTTTAAAAAATTTGGTTCATAATTCCCGAAGTTATCGAGCTTCAAAGTTTGAAAAGTCACAAAAGTTATGTGTTTGATCACTTAAAGTACTATTTTTCTTGGAAATGCAACAAGATGCAATTATGATGTGTTGTGACATCTTAAAGAGCTCGTCGAGCTGATTAATTTGACACTTTGTTTAACAAATTTGGTCCATAATTCCCGAAGTTATCGAGCTTCAAAGTTTGAAAAGTCACAAAAGTTGTGTGTTTGAGCACTTAAAGTACTCTTATTCGTGGAAATGCAACAAGATGCAATCATGATGTGTTGTGACATCTTAAAGAGCTCGTCGAGCTGATTAATTTGACACTTTGTTTAAAAAATTTGGTCCACAATTCCCGAAGTTATCGAGCTTCAAAGTTTGAAAAGTCACAAAATTTGTGTGTTTGAGCACTTAAAGTAGTATTTTTCTTGGAAATGCAACAAGATGCAATTATGATCTGTTGTGACATCTTAAAGAGATCGTCGAGCTCATTAACTTGACACTTTGTTTAATAAATTTGGTCCTTATTTGACGAAGTTATCGAGCTTCAAAGTTTGGAAAGTCACGAAAGTTGTGTGTTTGAGCACTTAAAGTACTATTTTTCGTGGAAATGCAACAAGATGCAATCATCATGTGTTGTGACATCTTAAAGATCTCGTCGAGCTGATTAATTTGACACTTTGTTTAATAAATTTGGTCCTTATTTGACGAAGTTATTGAGCTTCAAAGTTTGGAAAGTCACAAAAGTTGTGTGTTTGAGCACTTACAGTACTATTTTTCGTGGAAATGCAACAAGATGCAATCATGATGTGTTGTGACATCTTAAAGAGCTCGTCGAGCTGATTAATTTGACACTTTGTTTAACAAATTTGGTCCATAATTCCCGAAGTTATCGAGCTTCAAAGTTTGAAAAGTCACAAAAGTTGTGTGTTTGAGCACTTAAAGTACTATTTTTCTTGGAAATGCAACAAGATGCAATCATCATGTGTTGTGACATCTTAAAGATCTCGTCGAGCTGACTAATTTGACACTTTGTTTAACAAATTTAGTCCTCATTTGCCGAAGTTATCGAGCTTCAAAGTTTGAAAAGTCACAAAAGTTGTGTGTTTGAGCACTTAAAGTACTATTTTTCTTGGAAATGCAACAAGATGCAATTTTGATGTGTTGTGACATCTTAAAGAGCTCGTCGAGCTGATTAATTTGACACTTTGTTTAAAAAATTTGGTCCACAATTCCCGAAGTTATCGAGCTTCAAAGTTTGAAAAGTCACAAAAGTTATGTGTTTGAGCACTTAAAGTACTATTTTTCTTGGAAATGCAACAAGATGCAATTATGATGTGTTGTGACATCTTAAAGAGCTCGTCGAGCTGATTAATTTGACACTTTGTTTAAAAAATTTGGTCCACAATTCCCGAAGTTATCGAGCTTCAAAGTTTGAAAAGTCACAAAAGTTGTGTGTTTGAGCACTTAAAGTACTATTTTTCTTGGAAATGCAACAAGATGCAATTATGATCTGTTGTGACATCTTAAAGAGATCGTCGAGCTCATTAACTTGACACTTTGTTTAATAAATTTGGTCCTTATTTGACGAAGTTATCGAGCTTCAAAGTTTGGAAAGTCACAAAAGTTGTGTGTTTGAGCACTTAAAGTACTATTTTTCTTGGAAATGCAACAAGATGCAATTATGATGTGTTGTGACATCTTAAAGAGCTCGTCGAGCTGATTAATTTGACACTTTGTTTAAAAAATTTGGTCCACAATTCCCGAAGTTATCGTGCTTCAAAGTTTGAAAAGTCACAAAAGTTGTGTGTTTGAGCACTTAAAGTAGTATTTTTCTTGGAAATGCAACAAGATGCAATTATGATGTGTTGTGACATCTTAAAGAGATCGTCGAGCTCATTAACTTGACACTTTGTTTAATAAATTTGGTCCTTATTTGACGAAGTTATCGAGCTTCAAAGTTTGGAAAGTCACAAAAGTTGTGTGTTTGAGCACTTAAAGTAGTATTTTTCTTGGAAATGCAACAAGATGCAATTATGATCTGTTGTGACATCTTAAAGAGATCGTCGAGCTCATTAACTTGACACTTTGTTTAATAAATTTGGTCCTTATTTGACGAAGTTATCGAGCTTCAAAGTTTGGAAAGTCACAAAAGTTGTGTGTTTGAGCACTTAAAGTACTATTTTTCTTGGAAATGCAACAAGATGCAACTATGATGTGTTGTGACATCTTAAAGAGCTCGTCGAGCTGATTAATTTGACACTTTGTTTAACAAATTTGGTCCACAATTCCCGAAGTTATCGAGCTTCAAAGTTTGAAAAGTCACAAAATTTGTGTGTTTGAGCACTTAAAGTAGTATTTTTCTTGGAAATGCAACAAGATGCAATTATGATCTGTTGTGACATCTTAAAGAGATCGTCGAGCTCATTAACTTGACACTTTGTTTAATAAATTTGGTCCTTATTTGACGAAGTTATCGAGCTTCAAAGTTTGGAAAGTCACGAAAGTTGTGTGTTTGAGCACTTAAAGTACTATTTTTCGTGGAAATGCAACAAGATGCAATCATCATGTGTTGTGACATCTTAAAGATCTCGTCGAGCTGATTAATTTGACACTTTGTTTAATAAATTTGGTCCTTATTTGACGAAGTTATTGAGCTTCAAAGTTTGGAAAGTCACAAAAGTTGTGTGTTTGAGCACTTACAGTACTATTTTTCGTGGAAATGCAACAAGATGCAATCATGATGTGTTGTGACATCTTAAAGAGCTCGTCGAGCTGATTAATTTGACACTTTGTTTAACAAATTTGGTCCATAATTCCCGAAGTTATCGAGCTTCAAAGTTTGAAAAGTCACAAAAGTTGTGTGTTTGAGCACTTAAAGTACTATTTTTCTTGGAAATGCAACAAGATGCAATCATCATGTGTTGTGACATCTTAAAGATCTCGTCGAGCTGACTAATTTGACACTTTGTTTAACAAATTTAGTCCTCATTTGACGAAGTTATCGAACTTCAATGTTTGAAAAGTCACAAAAGTTGTGTGTTTGAGCACTTAAAGTACTATTTTTCTTGGAAATGCAACAAGATGCAATTATGATCTGTTGTGACATCTTAAAGAGATCGTCGAGCTCATTAACTTGACACATTGTTTAATAAATTTGGTCCTTATTTGACGAAGTTATCGAGCTTCAAAGTTTGGAAAGTCACAAAAGTTGTGTGTTTGAGCACTTAAAGTACTATTTTTCTTGGAAATGCAACAAGATGCAATTATGATGTGTTGTGACATCTTAAAGAGCTCGTCGAGCTGATTAATTTGACACTTTGTTTAAAAAATTTGGTCCTCATTTGCCGAAGTTATCGAGCTTCAAAGTTTGAAAAGTCACAAAAGTTGTGTGTTTGAGCACTTAAAGTACTATTATTCGTGGAAATGCAACAAGATGCAATCATGATGTGTTGTGACATCTTAAAGATCTCGTCGAGCTGACTAATTTGACACTTTGTTTAACAAATTTAGTCCTCATTTGCCGAAGTTATCGAGCTTCAAAGTTTGAAAAGTCACAAAAGTTGTGTGTTTGAGCACTTAAAGTACTATTTTTCTTGGAAATGCAACAAGATGCAATTATGATGTGTTGTGACATCTTAAAGAGATCGTCGAGCTGACTAATTTGACACTTTGTTTAACAAATTTAGTCCTCATTTGCCGAAGTTATCGAGCTTCAAAGTTTGAAAAGTCACAAAAGTTGTGTGTTTGAGCACTTAAAGTACTATTTTTCTTGGAAATGCAACAAGATGCAATTATGATGTGTTGTGACATCTTAAAGATCTCGTCGAGCTGACTAATTTGACACTTTGTTTAACAAATTTAGTCCTCATTTGACGAAGTTATCGAACTTCAAAGTTTGAAAAGTCACAAAAGTTGTGTGTTTGAGCACTTAAAGTACTATTTTTCTTGGAAATGCAACAAGATGCAATCATCATGTGTTGTGACATCTTAAAGATCTCGTCGAGCTGACTAATTTGACACTTTGTTTAACAAATTTAGTCCTCATTTGACGAAGTTATCGAACTTCAAAGTTTGAAAAGTCACAAAAGTTGTGTGTTTGAGCACTTAAAGTACTATTTTTCTTGGAAATGCAACAAGATGCAATTATGATGTGTTGTGACATCTTAAAAACCTCGTCGAGCTGATTAATCTGACACTTTGTTTAACAAATTTAGTCCTCATTTGCCGAAGTTATCGAGCTTCAAAGTTTGAAAAGTCACAAAAGTTGTGTGTTTGAGCACTTAAAGTACTATTTTTCTTGGAAATGCAACAAGATGCAATTATGATCTGTTGTGACATCTTAAAGAGATCGTCGAGCTCATTAACTTGACACTTTGTTTAATAAATTTGGTCCTTATTTGACGAAGTTATCGAGCTTCAAAGTTTGAAAAGTCACAAAAGTTATGTGTTTGAGCACTTAAAGTACTATTTTTCTTGGAAATGCAACAAGATGCAATTATGATGTGTTGTGACATCTTAAAGAGCTCGTCGAGCTGATTAATTTGACACTTTGTTTAAAAAATTTGGTCCACAATTCCCGAAGTTATCGAGCTTCAAAGTTTGAAAAGTCACAAAAGTTGTGTGTTTGAGCACTTAAAGTACTATTTTTCTTGGAAATGCAACAAGATGCAATTATGATCTGTTGTGACATCTTAAAGAGATCGTCGAGCTCATTAACTTGACACTTTGTTTAATAAATTTGGTCCTTATTTGACGAAGTTATCGAGCTTCAAAGTTTGGAAAGTCACAAAAGTTGTGTGTTTGAGCACTTAAAGTACTATTTTTCTTGGAAATGCAACAAGATGCAATTATGATGTGTTGTGACATCTTAAAGAGATCGTCGAGCTCATTAACTTGACACTTTGTTTAATAAATTTGGTCCTTATTTGACGAAGTTATCGAGCTTCAAAGTTTGGAAAGTCACAAAAGTTGTGTGTTTGAGCACTTAAAGTAGTATTTTTCTTGGAAATGCAACAAGATGCAATTATGATCTGTTGTGACATCTTAAAGAGATCGTCGAGCTGATTAATTTGACACTTTGTTTAACAAATTTGGTCCACAATTCCCGAAGTTATCGTGCTTCAAAGTTTGAAAAGTCACAAAAGTTGTGTGTTTGAGCACTTAAAGTAGTATTTTTCTTGGAAATGCAACAAGATGCAATCATCATGTGTTGTGACATCTTAAAGATCTCGTCGAGCTGACTAATTTGACACTTTGTTTAACAAATTTAGTCCTCATTTGCCGAAGTTATCGAGCTTCAAAGTTTGAAAAGTCACAAAAGTTGTGTGTTTGAGCACTTAAAGTACTATTTTTCTTGGAAATGCAACAAGATGCAATTATGATGTGTTGTGACATCTTAAAGAGATCGTCGAGCTGACTAATTTGACACTTTGTTTAACAAATTTAGTCCTCATTTGCCGAAGTTATCGAGCTTCAAAGTTTGAAAAGTCACAAAAGTTGTGTGTTTGAGCACTTAAAGTACTATTTTTCTTGGAAATGCAACAAGATGCAATTATGATGTGTTGTGACATCTTAAAGAGCTCGTGGAGCTGATTAATTTGACACTTTGTTTAAAAAATTTGGTCCATAATTCCCGAAGTTATCGAGCTTCAAAGTTTGAAAAGTCACAAAAGTTATGTGTTTGAGCACTTAAAGTACTATTTTTCTTGGAAATGCAACAAGATGCAATTATGATGTGTTGTGACATCTTAAAGAGCTCGTGGAGCTGATTAATTTGACACTTTGTTTAAAAAATTTGGTTCATAATTCCCGAAGTTATCGAGCTTCAAAGTTTGAAAAGTCACAAAAGTTATGTGTTTGAGCACTTAAAGTACTATTTTTCTTGGAAATGCAACAAGATGCAATTATGATGTGTTGTGACATCTTAAAGAGCTCGTCGAGCTGATTAATTTGACACTTTGTTTAACAAATTTGGTCCATAATTCCCGAAGTTATCGAGCTTCAAAGTTTGAAAAGTCACAAAAGTTGTGTGTTTGAGCACTTAAAGTACTCTTATTCGTGGAAATGCAACAAGATGCAATCATGATGTGTTGTGACATCTTAAAGAGCTCGTCGAGCTGATTAATTTGACACTTTGTTTAAAAAATTTGGTCCACAATTCCCGAAGTTATCGAGCTTCAAAGTTTGAAAAGTCACAAAATTTGTGTGTTTGAGCACTTAAAGTAGTATTTTTCTTGGAAATGCAACAAGATGCAATTATGATCTGTTGTGACATCTTAAAGAGATCGTCGAGCTCATTAACTTGACACTTTGTTTAATAAATTTGGTCCTTATTTGACGAAGTTATCGAGCTTCAAAGTTTGGAAAGTCACGAAAGTTGTGTGTTTGAGCACTTAAAGTACTATTTTTCGTGGAAATGCAACAAGATGCAATCATCATGTGTTGTGACATCTTAAAGATCTCGTCGAGCTGATTAATTTGACACTTTGTTTAATAAATTTGGTCCTTATTTGACGAAGTTATTGAGCTTCAAAGTTTGGAAAGTCACAAAAGTTGTGTGTTTGAGCACTTACAGTACTATTTTTCGTGGAAATGCAACAAGATGCAATCATGATGTGTTGTGACATCTTAAAGAGCTCGTCGAGCTGATTAATTTGACACTTTGTTTAACAAATTTGGTCCATAATTCCCGAAGTTATCGAGCTTCAAAGTTTGAAAAGTCACAAAAGTTGTGTGTTTGAGCACTTAAAGTACTATTTTTCTTGGAAATGCAACAAGATGCAATTTTGATGTGTTGTGACATCTTAAAGAGCTCGTCGAGCTGATTAATTTGACACTTTGTTTAAAAAATTTGGTCCACAATTCCCGAAGTTATCGAGCTTCAAAGTTTGAAAAGTCACAAAAGTTATGTGTTTGAGCACTTAAAGTACTATTTTTCTTGGAAATGCAACAAGATGCAATTATGATGTGTTGTGACATCTTAAAGAGCTCGTCGAGCTGATTAATTTGACACTTTGTTTAAAAAATTTGGTCCACAATTCCCGAAGTTATCGAGCTTCAAAGTTTGAAAAGTCACAAAAGTTGTGTGTTTGAGCACTTAAAGTACTATTTTTCTTGGAAATGCAACAAGATGCAATTATGATCTGTTGTGACATCTTAAAGAGATCGTCGAGCTCATTAACTTGACACTTTGTTTAATAAATTTGGTCCTTATTTGACGAAGTTATCGAGCTTCAAAGTTTGGAAAGTCACAAAAGTTGTGTGTTTGAGCACTTAAAGTACTATTTTTCTTGGAAATGCAACAAGATGCAATTATGATGTGTTGTGACATCTTAAAGAGCTCGTCGAGCTGATTAATTTGACACTTTGTTTAAAAAATTTGGTCCACAATTCCCGAAGTTATCGTGCTTCAAAGTTTGAAAAGTCACAAAAGTTGTGTGTTTGAGCACTTAAAGTAGTATTTTTCTTGGAAATGCAACAAGATGCAATTATGATGTGTTGTGACATCTTAAAGAGATCGTCGAGCTCATTAACTTGACACTTTGTTTAATAAATTTGGTCCTTATTTGACGAAGTTATCGAGCTTCAAAGTTTGGAAAGTCACAAAAGTTGTGTGTTTGAGCACTTAAAGTAGTATTTTTCTTGGAAATGCAACAAGATGCAATTATGATCTGTTGTGACATCTTAAAGAGATCGTCGAGCTCATTAACTTGACACTTTGTTTAATAAATTTGGTCCTTATTTGACGAAGTTATCGAGCTTCAAAGTTTGGAAAGTCACAAAAGTTGTGTGTTTGAGCACTTAAAGTACTATTTTTCTTGGAAATGCAACAAGATGCAACTATGATGTGTTGTGACATCTTAAAGAGCTCGTCGAGCTGATTAATTTGACACTTTGTTTAACAAATTTGGTCCACAATTCCCGAAGTTATCGAGCTTCAAAGTTTGAAAAGTCACAAAATTTGTGTGTTTGAGCACTTAAAGTAGTATTTTTCTTGGAAATGCAACAAGATGCAATTATGATCTGTTGTGACATCTTAAAGAGATCGTCGAGCTCATTAACTTGACACTTTGTTTAATAAATTTGGTCCTTATTTGACGAAGTTATCGAGCTTCAAAGTTTGGAAAGTCACGAAAGTTGTGTGTTTGAGCACTTAAAGTACTATTTTTCGTGGAAATGCAACAAGATGCAATCATCATGTGTTGTGACATCTTAAAGATCTCGTCGAGCTGATTAATTTGACACTTTGTTTAATAAATTTGGTCCTTATTTGACGAAGTTATTGAGCTTCAAAGTTTGGAAAGTCACAAAAGTTGTGTGTTTGAGCACTTACAGTACTATTTTTCGTGGAAATGCAACAAGATGCAATCATGATGTGTTGTGACATCTTAAAGAGCTCGTCGAGCTGATTAATTTGACACTTTGTTTAACAAATTTGGTCCATAATTCCCGAAGTTATCGAGCTTCAAAGTTTGAAAAGTCACAAAAGTTGTGTGTTTGAGCACTTAAAGTACTATTTTTCTTGGAAATGCAACAAGATGCAATCATCATGTGTTGTGACATCTTAAAGATCTCGTCGAGCTGACTAATTTGACACTTTGTTTAACAAATTTAGTCCTCATTTGACGAAGTTATCGAACTTCAAAGTTTGAAAAGTCACAAAAGTTGTGTGTTTGAGCACTTAAAGTACTATTTTTCTTGGAAATGCAACAAGATGCAATTATGATCTGTTGTGACATCTTAAAGAGATCGTCGAGCTCATTAACTTGACACATTGTTTAATAAATTTGGTCCTTATTTGACGAAGTTATCGAGCTTCAAAGTTTGGAAAGTCACAAAAGTTGTGTGTTTGAGCACTTAAAGTACTATTTTTCTTGGAAATGCAACAAGATGCAATTATGATGTGTTGTGACATCTTAAAGAGCTCGTCGAGCTGATTAATTTGACACTTTGTTTAAAAAATTTGGTCCTCATTTGCCGAAGTTATCGAGCTTCAAAGTTTGAAAAGTCACAAAAGTTGTGTGTTTGAGCACTTAAAGTACTATTATTCGTGGAAATGCAACAAGATGCAATCATGATGTGTTGTGACATCTTAAAGATCTCGTCGAGCTGACTAATTTGACACTTTGTTTAACAAATTTAGTCCTCATTTGCCGAAGTTATCGAGCTTCAAAGTTTGAAAAGTCACAAAAGTTGTGTGTTTGAGCACTTAAAGTACTATTTTTCTTGGAAATGCAACAAGATGCAATTATGATGTGTTGTGACATCTTAAAGAGATCGTCGAGCTGACTAATTTGACACTTTGTTTAACAAATTTAGTCCTCATTTGCCGAAGTTATCGAGCTTCAAAGTTTGAAAAGTCACAAAAGTTGTGTGTTTGAGCACTTAAAGTACTATTTTTCTTGGAAATGCAACAAGATGCAATTATGATGTGTTGTGACATCTTAAAGATCTCGTCGAGCTGACTAATTTGACACTTTGTTTAACAAATTTAGTCCTCATTTGACGAAGTTATCGAACTTCAAAGTTTGAAAAGTCACAAAAGTTGTGTGTTTGAGCACTTAAAGTACTATTTTTCTTGGAAATGCAACAAGATGCAATCATCATGTGTTGTGACATCTTAAAGATCTCGTCGAGCTGACTAATTTGACACTTTGTTTAACAAATTTAGTCCTCATTTGACGAAGTTATCGAACTTCAAAGTTTGAAAAGTCACAAAAGTTGTGTGTTTGAGCACTTAAAGTACTATTTTTCTTGGAAATGCAACAAGATGCAATTATGATGTGTTGTGACATCTTAAAAACCTCGTCGAGCTGATTAATCTGACACTTTGTTTAACAAATTTAGTCCTCATTTGCCGAAGTTATCGAGCTTCAAAGTTTGAAAAGTCACAAAAGTTGTGTGTTTGAGCACTTAAAGTACTATTTTTCTTGGAAATGCAACAAGATGCAATCATCATGTGTTGTGACATCTTAAAGATCTCGTCGAGCTGACTAATTTGACACTTTGTTTAACAAATTTAGTCCTCATTTGACGAAGTTATCGAACTTCAAAGTTTGAAAAGTCACAAAAGTTGTGTGTTTGAGCACTTAAAGTACTATTTTTCTTGGAAATGCAACAAGATGCAATCATCATGTGTTGTGACATCTTAAAGATCTCGTCGAGCTGACTAATTTGACACTTTGTTTAACAAATTTAGTCCTCATTTGACGAAGTTATCGAACTTCAAAGTTTGAAAAGTCACAAAAGTTGTGTGTTTGAGCACTTAAAGTACTATTTTTCTTGGAAATGCAACAAGATGCAATCATCATGTGTTGTGACATCTTAAAGATCTCGTCGAGCTGACTAATTTGACACTTTGTTTAACAAATTTAGTCCTCATTTGCCGAAGTTATCGAGCTTCAAAGTTTGAAAAGTCACAAAAGTTGTGTGTTTGAGCACTTAAAGTACTATTTTTCTTGGAAATGCAACAAGATGCAATCATCATGTGTTGTGACATCTTAAAGATCTCGTCGAGCTGACTAATTTGACACTTTGTTTAACAAATTTAGTCCTCATTTGACGAAGTTATAGAACTTCAAAGTTTGAAAAGTCACAAAAGTTGTGTGTTTGAGCACTTAAAGTACTATTTTTCTTAGAAATGCAACAAGATGCAATCATCATGTGTTGTGACATCTTAAAGATCTCGTCGAGCTGACTAATTTGACACTTTGTTTAACAAATTTAGTCCTCATTTGACGAAGTTATCGTGCTTCAAAGTTTGAAAAGTCACAAAAGTTGTGTGTTTGAGCACTTAAAGTAGTATTTTTCTTGGAAATGCAACAAGATGCAATTATGATGTGTTGTGACATCTTAAAGAGATCGTCGAGCTCATTAACTTGACACTTTGTTTAATAAATTTGGTCCTTATTTGACGAAGTTATCGAGCTTCAAAGTTTGGAAAGTCACAAAAGTTGTGTGTTTGAGCACTTAAAGTAGTATTTTTCTTGGAAATGCAACAAGATGCAATTATGATCTGTTGTGACATCTTAAAGAGATCGTCGAGCTCATTAACTTGACACTTTGTTTAATAAATTTGGTCCTTATTTGACGAAGTTATCGAGCTTCAAAGTTTGGAAAGTCACAAAAGTTGTGTGTTTGAGCACTTAAAGTACTATTTTTCTTGGAAATGCAACAAGATGCAACTATGATGTGTTGTGACATCTTAAAGAGCTCGTCGAGCTGATTAATTTGACACTTTGTTTAACAAATTTGGTCCACAATTCCCGAAGTTATCGAGCTTCAAAGTTTGAAAAGTCACAAAAGTTGTGTGTTTGAGCACTTAAAGTACTATTTTTCTTGGAAATGCAACAAGATGCAATCATCATGTGTTGTGACATCTTAAAGAGCTCGTCGAGCTGACTAATTTGACACTTTGTTTAACAAATTTAGTCCTCATTTGCCGAAGTTATCGAGCTTCAAAGTTTGAAAAGTCACAAAAGTTGTGTGTTTGAGCACTTAAAGTACTATTTTTCTTGGAAATGCAACAAGATGCAATTATGATGTGTTGTGACATCTTAAAGAGATCGTCGAGCTGACTAATTTGACACTTTGTTTAACAAATTTAGTCCTCATTTGCCGAAGTTATCGAGCTTCAAAGTTTGAAAAGTCACAAAAGTTGTGTGTTTGAGCACTTAAAGTACTATTTTTCTTGGAAATGCAACAAGATGCAATTATGATGTGTTGTGACATCTTAAAGAGCTCGTGGAGCTGATTAATTTGACACTTTGTTTAAAAAATTTGGTCCATAATTCCCGAAGTTATCGAGCTTCAAAGTTTGAAAAGTCACAAAAGTTATGTGTTTGAGCACTTAAAGTACTATTTTTCTTGGAAATGCAACAAGATGCAATTATGATGTGTTGTGACATCTTAAAGAGCTCGTGGAGCTGATTAATTTGACACTTTGTTTAAAAAATTTGGTTCATAATTCCCGAAGTTATCGAGCTTCAAAGTTTGAAAAGTCACAAAAGTTATGTGTTTGAGCACTTAAAGTACTATTTTTCTTGGAAATGCAACAAGATGCAATTATGATGTGTTGTGACATCTTAAAGAGCTCGTCGAGCTGATTAATTTGACACTTTGTTTAACAAATTTGGTCCATAATTCCCGAAGTTATCGAGCTTCAAAGTTTGAAAAGTCACAAAAGTTGTGTGTTTGAGCACTTAAAGTACTCTTATTCGTGGAAATGCAACAAGATGCAATCATGATGTGTTGTGACATCTTAAAGAGCTCGTCGAGCTGATTAATTTGACACTTTGTTTAAAAAATTTGGTCCACAATTCCCGAAGTTATCGAGCTTCAAAGTTTGAAAAGTCACAAAAGTTGTGTGTTTGAGCACTTAAAGTACTATTTTTCTTGGAAATGCAACAAGATGCAATTATGATGTGTTGTGACATCTTAAAGAGATCGTCGAGCTGATTAATTTGACACTTTGTTTAATAAATTTGGTCCTTATTTGACGAAGTTATCGAGCTTCAAAGTTTGGAAAGTCACAAAAGTTGTGTGTTTGAGCACTTAAAGTACTATTTTTCTTGGAAATGCAACAAGATGCAATTATGATGTGTTGTGACATCTTAAAGAGATCGTCGAGCTGATTAATTTGACACTTTGTTTAATAAATTTGGTCCTTATTTGACGAAGTTATCGAGCTTCAAAGTTTGGAAAGTCACAAAAGTTGTGTGTTTGAGCACTTAAAGTACTATTTTTCTTGGAAATGCAACAAGGTGCAATCATCATGTGTTGTGACATCTTAAAGATCTCGTCGAGCTGATTAATTTGACACTTTGTTTAACAAATTTAGTCCTCATTTGCCGAAGTTATCGAGCTTCAAAGTTTGAAAAGTCACAAAATTTGTGTGTTTGAGCACTTAAAGTAGTATTTTTCTTGGAAATGCAACAAGATGCAATTATGATCTGTTGTGACATCTTAAAGAGATCGTCGAGCTCATTAACTTGACACTTTGTTTAATAAATTTGGTCCTTATTTGACGAAGTTATCGAGCTTCAAAGTTTGGAAAGTCACAAAAGTTGTGTGTTTGAGCACTTAAAGTACTATTTTTCTTGGAAATGCAACAAGATGCAATCATCATGTGTTGTGACATCTTAAAGAGATCGTCGAGCTCATTAACTTGACACTTTGTTTAATAAATTTGGTCCTTATTTGACGAAGTTATCGAGCTTCAAAGTTTGGAAAGTCACAAAAGTTGTGTGTTTGAGCACTTAAAGTACTATTTTTCTTGGAAATGCAACAAGATGCAATTATGATCTGTTGTGACATCTTAAAGAGATCGTCGAGCTCATTAACTTGACACTTTGTTTAATAAATTTGGTCCTTATTTGACGAAGTTATTGAGTTTCAAAGTTTGGAAAGTCACAAAAGTTGTGTGTTTGAGCACTTAAAGTACTATTTTTCTTGGAAATGCAACAAGATGCAATCATCATGTGTTGTGACATCTTAAAGAGATCGTCGAGCTCATTAACTTGACACTTTGTTTAACAAATTTGGTCCATAATTCCCGAAGTTATCGAGCTTCAAAGTTTGAAAAGTCACAAAAGTTGTGTGTTTGAGCAATTAAAGTACTATTATTCGTGGAAATGCAACAAGATGCAATCATGATGTGTTGTGACATCTTAAAGAGCTCGTCGAGCTGATTAATTTGACACTTTGTTTAAAAAATTTGGTCCACAATTCCCGAAGTTATCGAGTTTCAAAGTTTGAAAAGTCACAAAAGTTGTGTGTTTGAGCACTTAAAGTACTATTTTTCTTGGAAATGCAACAAGATGCAATTATGATGTGTTGTGACATCTTAAAGAGATCGTCGAGCTGATTAATTTGACACTTTGTTTAACAAATTTAGTCCTCATTTGCCGAAGTTATCGAGCTTCAAAGTTTGAAAAGTCACAAAAGTTGTGTGTTTGAGCACTTAAAGTACTATTTTTCTTGGAAATGCAACAAGATGCAATTATGATGTGTTGTGACATCTTAAAGAGATCGTCGAGCTGACTAATTTGACACTTTGTTTAACAAATTTAGTCCTCATTTGCCGAAGTTATCGAGCTCCAAAGTTTGAAAAGTCACAAAATTTGTGTGTTTGAGCACTTAAAGTACTATTTTTCTTGGAAATGCAACAAGATGCACTCATGATGTGTTGTGACATCTTAAAAACCTCGTCGAGCTCATTACTTTGACAATTTGTTTAACAAATTTGGTCCTTATTTGACGAAGTTATCGAGCTTCAAAGTTTGAAAAGTCACAAAAGTTGTGTGTTTGAGCACTTAAAGTACTATTATTCGTGGAAATGCAACAAGATGCAATCATGATGTGTTGAGACATCTTAAAGAGCTCGTCGAGCTGATTAATTTGACACTTTGTTTAACAAATTTGGTCCACAATTCCCGAAGTTATCGAGCTTCAAAGTTTGAAAAGTCACAAAAGTTGTGTGTTTGAGCACTTAAAGTACTATTTTTCGTGGAAATGCAACAAGATGCAATCATCATGTGTTGTGACATCTTAAAGAGATCGTCGAGCTCATTAACTTGACACTTTGTTTAATAAATTTGGTCCTTATTTGACGAAGTTATCGAGCTTCAAAGTTTGAAAAGTCACAAAAGTTGTGTGTTTGAGCACTTACAGTACTATTTTTCGTGGAAATGCAACAAGGTGCAATCATCATGTGTTGTGACATCTTAAAGATCTCGTCGAGCTGATTAATTTGACACTTTGTTTAACAAATTTAGTCCACAATTCCCGAAGTTATCGAGCTTCAAAGTTTAAAAAGTCACAAAAGTTGTGTGTTTGAGCACTTAAAGTACTATTTTTCTTGGAAATGCAACAAGATGCAATTATGATGTGTTGTGACATCTTAAAGAGATCGTCGAGCTGATTAATTTGACACTTTGTTTAATAAATTTGGTACTTATTTGACGAAGTTATCGAGCTTTAAAGTTTGGAAAGTCACAAAAGTTGTGTGTTTGAGCACTTAAAGTACTATTTTTCTTGGAAATGCAACAAGATGCAATTATGATGTGTTGTGACATCTTAAAGAGATCGTCGAGCTGATTAATTTGACACTTTGTTTAATAAATTTGGTCCTTATTTGACGAAGTTATCGAGCTTCAAAGTTTGGAAAGTCACAAAAGTTGTGTGTTTGAGCACTTAAAGTACTATTTTTCTTGGAAATGCAACAAGATGCAATTATGATGTGTTGTGACATCTTAAAGAGATCGTCGAGCTGATTAATTTGACACTTTGTTTAATAAATTTGGTCCTTATTTGACGAAGTTATCGAGCTTCAAAGTTTGGAAAGTCACAAAAGTTGTGTGTTTGAGCACTTAAAGTACTATTTTTCTTGGAAATGCAACAAGGTGCAATCATCATGTGTTGTGACATCTTAAAGATCTCGTCGAGCTGATTAATTTGACACTTTGTTTAACAAATTTAGTCCTCATTTGCCGAAGTTATCGAGCTTCAAAGTTTGAAAAGTCACAAAATTTGTGTGTTTGAGCACTTAAAGTAGTATTTTTCTTGGAAATGCAACAAGATGCAATTATGATCTGTTGTGACATCTTAAAGAGATCGTCGAGCTCATTAACTTGACACTTTGTTTAATAAATTTGGTCCTTATTTGACGAAGTTATCGAGCTTCAAAGTTTGGAAAGTCACAAAAGTTGTGTGTTTGAGCACTTAAAGTACTATTTTTCTTGGAAATGCAACAAGATGCAATTATGATCTGTTGTGACATCTTAAAGAGATCGTCGAGCTCATTAACTTGACACTTTGTTTAATAAATTTGGTCCTTATTTGACGAAGTTATTGAGTTTCAAAGTTTGGAAAGTCACAAAAGTTGTGTGTTTGAGCACTTAAAGTACTATTTTTCTTGGAAATGCAACAAGATGCAATCATCATGTGTTGTGACATCTTAAAGAGATCGTCGAGCTCATTAACTTGACACTTTGTTTAACAAATTTGGTCCATAATTCCCGAAGTTATCGAGCTTCAAAGTTTGAAAAGTCACAAAAGTTGTGTGTTTGAGCAATTAAAGTACTATTATTCGTGGAAATGCAACAAGATGCAATCATGATGTGTTGTGACATCTTAAAGAGCTCGTCGAGCTGATTAATTTGACACTTTGTTTAAAAAATTTGGTCCACAATTCCCGAAGTTATCGAGTTTCAAAGTTTGAAAAGTCACAAAAGTTGTGTGTTTGAGCACTTAAAGTACTATTTTTCTTGGAAATGCAACAAGATGCAATTATGATGTGTTGTGACATCTTAAAGAGATCGTCGAGCTGATTAATTTGACACTTTGTTTAACAAATTTAGTCCTCATTTGCCGAAGTTATCGAGCTTCAAAGTTTGAAAAGTCACAAAAGTTGTGTGTTTGAGCACTTAAAGTACTATTTTTCTTGGAAATGCAACAAGATGCAATTATGATGTGTTGTGACATCTTAAAGAGATCGTCGAGCTCATTAACTTGACACTTTGTTTAATAAATTTGGTCCTTATTTGACGAAGTTATCGAGCTTCAAAGTTTGGAAAGTCACAAAAGTTGTGTGTTTGAGCACTTAAAGTACTATTTTTCTTGGAAATGCAACAAGGTGCAATCATCATGTGTTGTGACATCTTAAAGATCTCGTCGAGCTGATTAATTTGACACTTTGTTTAACAAATTTAGTCCTCATTTGCCGAAGTTATCGAGCTTCAAAGTTTGAAAAGTCACAAAAGTTGTGTGTTTGAGCACTTAAAGTACTATTTTTCTTGGAAATGCAACAAGATGCAATTATGATGTGTTGTGACATCTTAAAGAGCTCGTCGAGCTCATTAACTTGACACTTTGTTTAACAAATTTAGTCCTCATTTGCCGAAGTTATCGAGCTTCAAAGTTTGAAAAGTCACAAAAGTTGTGTGTTTGAGCACTTAAAGTACTATTTTTCCTGGAAATGCAACAAGATGCAATTATGATGTGTTGTGACATCTTAAAAACCTCGTCGAGCTGATTAATCTGACACTTTGTTTAACAAATTTAGTCCTCATTTGCCGAAGTTATCGAGCTTCATAGTTTGAAAAGTCACAAAAGTTGTGTGTGTGAGCACTTAAAGTACTATTTTTCTTGGAAATGCAACAAGATGCAATCATCATGTGTTGTGACATCTTAAAGATCTCGTCGAGCTGACTAATTTGACACTTTGTTTAACAAATTTAGTCCTCATTTGCCGAAGTTATCGAGCTTCAAAGTTTGAAAAGTCACAAAAGTTGTGTGTTTGAGCACTTAAAGTACTATTTTTCTTGGAAATGCAACAAGATGCAATCATGATGTGTTGTGACATCTTAAAGAGCTCGTCGAGCTGATTAATTTGACACTTTGTTTAAAAAATTTGGTCCACAATTCCCGAAGTTATCGAGCTTCAAAGTTTGAAAAGTCACAAAAGTTGTGTGTTTGAGCACTTAAAGTACTATTTTTCTTGGAAATGCAACAAGATGCAATCATCATGTGTTGTGACATCTTAAAGATCTCGTCGAGCTGACTAATTTGACACTTTGTTTAACAAATTTAGTCCTCATTTGCCGAAGTTATCGAGCTTCAAAGTTTGAAAAGTCACAAAAGTTGTGTGTTTGAGCACTTAAAGTACTATTTTTCTTGGAAATGCAACAAGATGCAATTATGATGTGTTGTGACATCTTAAAGATCTCGTCGAGCTGACTAATTTGACACTTTGTTTAACAAATTTAGTCCTCATTTGCCGAAGTTATCGAGCTTCAAAGTTTGAAAAGTCACAAAAGTTGTGTGTTTGAGCACTTAAAGTACTATTTTTCTTGGAAATGCAACAAGATGCAATCATCATGTGTTGTGACATCTTAAAGATCTCGTCGAGCTGACTAATTTGACACTTTGTTTAACAAATTTAGTCCTCATTTGCCGAAGTTATCGAGCTTCAAAGTTTGAAAAGTCACAAAAGTTGTGTGTTTGAGCACTTAAAGTACTATTTTTCTTGGAAATGCAACAAGATGCAATTATGATGTGTTGTGACATCTTAAAGATCTCGTCGAGCTGACTAATTTGACACTTTGTTTAACAAATTTAGTCCTCATTTGCCGAAGTTATCGACCTTCAAAGTTTGAAAAGTCACAAAAGTTGTGTGTTTGAGCACTTAAAGTACTATTTTTCTTGGAAATGCAACAAGATGCAATTATGATGTGTTGTGACATCTTAAAGAGATCGTCGAGCTGACTAATTTGACACTTTGTTTAACAAATTTAGTCCTCATTTGCCGAAGTTATCGAGCTTCAAAGTTTGAAAAGTCACAAAAGTTGTGTGTTTGAGCACTTAAAGTACTATTTTTCTTGGAAATGCAACAAGATGCAATTATGATGTGTTGTGACATCTTAAAGAGCTCGTCGAGCTGATTAATTTGACACTTTGTTTAAAAAATTTGGTCCACAATTCCCGAAGTTATCGAGCTTCAAAGTTTGAAAAGTCACAAAAGTTGTGTGTTTGAGCACTTAAAGTACTATTATTCGTGGAAATGCAACAAGATGCAATCATGATGTGTTGTGACATCTTAAAGAGCTCGTCGAGCTGATTAATTTGACACTTTGTTTAAAAAATTTGGTCCACAATTCCCGAAGTTATCGAGCTTCAAAGTTTGAAAAGTCACAAAAGTTGTGTGTTTGAGCACTTAAAGTACTATTTTTCTTGGAAATGCAACAAGATGCAATTATGATGTGTTGTGACATCTTAAAGAGCTCGTCGAGCTCATTAACTTGACACTTTGTTTAACAAATTTAGTCCTCATTTGCCGAAGTTATCGAGCTTCAAAGTTTGAAAAGTCACAAAAGTTGTGTGTTTGAGCACTTAAAGTACTATTTTTCCTGGAAATGCAACAAGATGCAATTATGATGTGTTGTGACATCTTAAAAACCTCGTCGAGCTGATTAATCTGACACTTTGTTTAACAAATTTAGTCCTCATTTGCCGAAGTTATCGAGCTTCATAGTTTGAAAAGTCACAAAAGTTGTGTGTGTGAGCACTTAAAGTACTATTTTTCTTGGAAATGCAACAAGATGCAATCATCATGTGTTGTGGCATCTTAAAGAGCTCGTCGAGCTGATTAATTTGACACTTTGTTTAAAAAATTTGGTCCACAATTCCCGAAGTTATCGAGCTTCAAAGTTTGAAAAGTCACAAAAGTTGTGTGTTTGAGCACTTAAAGTACTATTTTTCTTGGAAATGCAACAAGATGCACTCATGATGTGTTGTGACATCTTAAAGATCTCGTCGAGCTGACTAATTTGACACTTTGTTTAACAAATTTAGTCCTCATTTGCCGAAGTTATCGAGCTTCAAAGTTTGAAAAGTCACAAAAGTTGTGTGTTTGAGCACTTAAAGTACTATTATTCGTGGAAATGCAACAAGATGCAATCATGATGTGTTGTGACATCTTAAAAACCTCGTCGAGCTGATTAATCTGACACTTTGTTTAACAAATTTAGTCCTCATTTGACGAAGTTATTGAGCTTCAAAGTTTGGAAAGTCACAAAAGTTGTGTGTTTGAGCACTTAAAGTACTATTTTTCTTGGAAATGCAACAAGATGCAATCATCATGTGTTGTGACATCTTAAAGATCTCGTCGAGCTCATTAACTTGACACTTTGTTTAACAAATTTAGTCCTCATTTGCCGAAGTTATCGAGCTTCAAAGTTTGAAAAGTCACAAAAGTTGTGTGTTTGAGCACTTAAAGTACTATTTTTCCTGGAAATGCAACAAGATGCAATTATGATGTGTTGTGACATCTTAAAAACCTCGTCGAGCTGATTAATCTGACACTTTGTTTAACAAATTTAGTCCTCATTTGCCGAAGTTATCGAGCTTCATAGTTTGAAAAGTCACAAAAGTTGTGTGTGTGAGCACTTAAAGTACTATTTTTCTTGGAAATGCAACAAGATGCAATCATCATGTGTTGTGACATCTTAAAGATCTCGTCGAGCTGACTAATTTGACACTTTGTTTAACAAATTTAGTCCTCATTTGCCGAAGTTATCGAGCTTCAAAGTTTGAAAAGTCACAAAAGTTGTGTGTTTGAGCACTTAAAGTACTATTTTTCGTGGAAATGCAACAAGATGCAATCATGATGTGTTGTGACATCTTAAAGAGCTCGTCGAGCTGATTAATTTGACACTTTGTTTAAAAAATTTGGTCCACAATTCCCGAAGTTATCGAGCTTCAAAATTTGAAAAGTCACAAAAGTTGTGTGTTTGAGCACTTAAAGTACTATTTTTCTTGGAAATGCAACAAGATGCAATCATCATGTGTTGTGACATCTTAAAGATCTCGTCGAGCTGACTAATTTGACACTTTGTTTAACAAATTTAGTCCTCATTTGCCGAAGTTATCGAGCTTCAAAGTTTGAAAAGTCACAAAAGTTGTGTGTTTGAGCACTTAAAGTACTATTTTTCTTGGAAATGCAACAAGATGCAATTCTGATGTGTTGTGACATCTTAAAGATCTCGTCGAGCTGACTAATTTGACACTTTGTTTAACAAATTTAGTCCTCATTTGACGAAGTTATTGAGCTTCAAAGTTTGGAAAGTCACAAAAGTTGTGTGTTTGAGCACTTAAAGTACTATTTTTCTTGGAAATGCAACAAGATGCAATCATCATGTGTTGTGACATCTTAAAGATCTCGTCGAGCTGACTAATTTGACACTTTGTTTAACAAATTTAGTCCTCATTTGACGAAGTTATCGAACTTCAAAGTTTGAAAAGTCACAAAAGTTGTGTGTTTGAGCACTTAAAGTACTATTTTTCTTGGAAATGCAACAAGATGCACTCATGATGTGTTGTGACATCTTAAAGATCTCGTCGAGCTGACTAATTTGACACTTTGTTTAACAAATTTAGTCCTCATTTGCCGAAGTTATCGAGCTTCAAAGTTTGAAAAGTCACAAAAGTTGTGTGTTTGAGCACTTAAAGTACTATTTTTCTTGGAAATGCAACAAGATGCAATCATCATGTGTTGTGACATCTTAAAGATCTCGTCGAGCTGACTAATTTGACACTTTGTTTAACAAATTTAGTCCTCATTTGCCGAAGTTATCGAGCTTCAAAGTTTGAAAAGTCACAAAAGTTGTGTGTTTGAGCACTTAAAGTACTATTATTCGTGGAAATGCAACAAGATGCAATCATGATGTGTTGTGACATCTTAAAGAGCTCGTCGAGCTGATTAATTTGACACTTTGTTTAAAAAATTTGGTCCACAATTCCCGAAGTTATCGAGCTTCAAAGTTTGAAAAGTCACAAAAGTTGTGTGTTTGAGCACTTAAAGTACTATTTTTCTTGGAAATGCAACAAGATGCACTCATGATGTGTTGTGACATCTTAAAGATCTCGTCGAGCTGACTAATTTGACACTTTGTTTAACAAATTTAGTCCTCATTTGCCGAAGTTATCGAGCTTCAAAGTTTGAAAAGTCACAAAAGTTGTGTGTTTGAGCACTTAAAGTACTATTTTTCTTGGAAATGCAACAAGATGCAATTATGATGTGTTGTGACATCTTAAAGATCTCGTCGAGCTGACTAATTTGACACTTTGTTTAACAAATTTAGTCCTCATTTGACGAAGTTATTGAGCTTCAAAGTTTGGAAAGTCACAAAAGTTGTGTGTTTGAGCACTTAAAGTACTATTTTTCTTGGAAATGCAACAAGATGCAATCATCATGTGTTGTGACATCTTAAAGATCTCGTCGAGCTGACTAATTTGACACTTTGTTTAACAAATTTAGTCCTCATTTGCCGAAGTTATCGAGCTTCAAAGTTTGAAAAGTCACAAAAGTTGTGTGTTTGAGCACTTAAAGTACTATTTTTCTTGGAAATGCAACAAGATGCAATTATGATGTGTTGTGACATCTTAAAGATCTCGTCGAGCTGACTAATTTGACACTTTGTTTAACAAATTTAGTCCTCATTTGACGAAGTTATTGAGCTTCAAAGTTTGAAAAGTCACAAAAGTTGTGTGTTTGAGCACTTAAAGTACTATTTTTCTTGGAAATGCAACAAGATGCAATCATCATGTGTTGTGACATCTTAAAGATCTCGTCGAGCTGACTAATTTGACACTTTGTTTAACAAATTTAGTCCTCATTTGCCGAAGTTATCGAGCTTCAAAGTTTGAAAAGTCACAAAAGTTGTGTGTTTGAGCACTTAAAGTACTATTTTTCTTGGAAATGCAACAAGATGCAATTATGATGTGTTGTGACATCTTAAAGATCTCGTCGAGCTGACTAATTTGACACTTTGTTTAACAAATTTAGTCCTCATTTGACGAAGTTATTGAGCTTCAAAGTTTGGAAAGTCACAAAAGTTGTGTGTTTGAGCACTTAAAGTACTATTTTTCTTGGAAATGCAACAAGATGCAATCATCATGTGTTGTGACATCTTAAAGATCTCGTCGAGCTGACTAATTTGACACTTTGTTTAACAAATTTAGTCCTCATTTGACGAAGTTATCGAACTTCAAAGTTTGAAAAGTCACAAAAGTTGTGTGTTTGAGCACTTAAAGTACTATTATTCGTGGAAATGCAACAAGATGCAATCATGATGTGTTGTGACATCTTAAAAACCTCGTCGAGCTGATTAATCTGACACTTTGTTTAACACATTTAGTCCTCATTTGACGAAGTTATTGAGCTTCAAAGTTTGGAAAGTCACAAAAGTTGTGTGTTTGAGCACTTAAAGTACTATTTTTCTTGGAAATGCAACAAGATGCAATCATCATGTGTTGTGACATCTTAAAGATCTCGTCGAGCTCATTAACTTGACACTTTGTTTAACAAATTTAGTCCTCATTTGCCGAAGTTATCGAGCTTCAAAGTTTGAAAAGTCACAAAAGTTGTGTGTTTGAGCACTTAAAGTACTATTTTTCCTGGAAATGCAACAAGATGCAATTATGATGTGTTGTGACATCTTAAAAACCTCGTCGAGCTGATTAATCTGACACTTTGTTTAACAAATTTAGTCCTCATTTGCCGAAGTTATCGAGCTTCATAGTTTGAAAAGTCACAAAAGTTGTGTGTGTGAGCACTTAAAGTACTATTTTTCTTGGAAATGCAACAAGATGCAATCATCATGTGTTGTGACATCTTAAAGATCTCGTCGAGCTGACTAATTTGACACTTTGTTTAACAAATTTAGTCCTCATTTGCCGAAGTTATCGAGCTTCAAAGTTTGAAAAGTCACAAAAGTTGTGTGTTTGAGCACTTAAAGTACTATTTTTCTTGGAAATGCAACAAGATGCAATTATGATGTGTTGTGACATCTTAAAGATCTCGTCGAGCTGACTAATTTGACACTTTGTTTAACAAATTTAGTCCTCATTTGACGAAGTTATTGAGCTTCAAAGTTTGGAAAGTCACAAAAGTTGTGTGTTTGAGCACTTAAAGTACTATTTTTCTTGGAAATGCAACAAGATGCAATCATCATGTGTTGTGACATCTTAAAGATCTCGTCGAGCTGACTAATTTGACACTTTGTTTAACAAATTTAGTCCTCATTTGACGAAGTTATCGAACTTCAAAGTTTGAAAAGTCACAAAAGTTGTGTGTTTGAGCACTTAAAGTACTATTATTCGTGGAAATGCAACAAGATGCAATCATGATGTGTTGTGACATCTTAAAAACCTCGTCGAGCTGATTAATCTGACACTTTGTTTAACAAATTTAGTCCTCATTTGACGAAGTTATTGAGCTTCAAAGTTTGGAAAGTCACAAAAGTTGTGTGTTTGAGCACTTAAAGTACTATTTTTCTTGGAAATGCAACAAGATGCAATCATCATGTGTTGTGACATCTTAAAGATCTCGTCGAGCTCATTAACTTGACACTTTGTTTAACAAATTTAGTCCTCATTTGCCGAAGTTATCGAGCTTCAAAGTTTGAAAAGTCACAAAAGTTGTGTGTTTGAGCACTTAAAGTACTATTTTTCCTGGAAATGCAACAAGATGCAATTATGATGTGTTGTGACATCTTAAAAACCTCGTCGAGCTGATTAATCTGACACTTTGTTTAACAAATTTAGTCCTCATTTGCCGAAGTTATCGAGCTTCATAGTTTGAAAAGTCACAAAAGTTGTGTGTGTGAGCACTTAAAGTACTATTTTTCTTGGAAATGCAACAAGATGCAATTATGATGTGTTGTGACATCTTAAAGATCTCGTCGAGCTGACTAATTTGACACTTTGTTTAACAAATTTAGTCCTCATTTGCCGAAGTTATCGAGCTTCAAAGTTTGAAAAGTCACAAAAGTTGTGTGTTTGAGCACTTAAAGTACTATTTTTCCTGGAAATGCAACAAGATGCAATTATGATGTGTTGTGACATCTTAAAAACCTCGTCGAGCTGATTAATCTGACACTTTGTTTAACAAATTTAGTCCTCATTTGCCGAAGTTATCGAGCTTCATAGTTTGAAAAGTCACAAAAGTTGTGTGTGTGAGCACTTAAAGTACTATTTTTCTTGGAAATGCAACAAGATGCAATCATCATGTGTTGTGACATCTTAAAGATCTCGTCGAGCTGACTAATTTGACACTTTGTTTAACAAATTTAGTCCTCATTTGCCGAAGTTATCGAGCTTCAAAGTTTGAAAAGTCACAAAAGTTGTGTGTTTGAGCACTTAAAGTACTATTTTTCTTGGAAATGCAACAAGATGCAATCATCATGTGTTGTGACATCTTAAAGATCTCGTCGAGCTGACTAATTTGACACTTTGTTTAACAAATTTAGTCCTCATTTGACGAAGTTATTGAGCTTCAAAGTTTGGAAAGTCACAAAAGTTGTGTGTTTGAGCACTTAAAGTACTATTTTTCTTGGAAATGCAACAAGATGCAATCATCATGTTTTGTGACATCTTAAAGATCTCGTCGAGCTGACTAATTTGACACTTTGTTTAACAAATTTAGTCCTCATTTGACGAAGTTATCGAACTTCAAAGTTTGAAAAGTCACAAAAGTTGTGTGTTTGAGCACTTAAAGTACTATTATTCGTGGAAATGCAACAAGATGCAATCATGATGTGTTGTGACATCTTAAAAACCTCGTCGAGCTGATTAATCTGACACTTTGTTTAACAAATTTAGTCCTCATTTGACGAAGTTATTGAGCTTCAAAGTTTGGAAAGTCACAAAAGTTGTGTGTTTGAGCACTTAAAGTACTATTTTTCTTGGAAATGCAACAAGATGCAATCATCATGTGTTGTGACATCTTAAAGATCTCGTCGAGCTCATTAACTTGACACTTTGTTTAACAAATTTAGTCCTCATTTGCCGAAGTTATCGAGCTTCAAAGTTTGAAAAGTCACAAAAGTTGTGTGTTTGAGCACTTAAAGTACTATTTTTCTTGGAAATGCAACAAGATGCAATTATGATGTGTTGTGACATCTTAAAGATCTCGTCGAGCTGACTAATTTGACACTTTGTTTAAAAAATTTGGTCCTCATTTGCCGAAGTTATCGAGCTTCAAAGTTTGAAAAGTCACAAAAGTTGTGTGTTTGAGCACTTAAAGTACTATTTTTCTTGGAAATGCAACAAGATGCAATCATCATGTGTTGTGACATCTTAAAGATCTCGTCGAGCTCATTAACTTGACACTTTGTTTAACAAATTTAGTCCTCATTTGCCGAAGTTATCGAGCTTCAAAGTTTGAAAAGTCACAAAAGTTGTGTGTTTGAGCACTTAAAGTACTATTTTTCTTGGAAATGCAACAAGATGCAATTATGATGTGTTGTGACATCTTAAAGATCTCGTCGAGCTGACTAATTTGACACTTTGTTTAAAAAATTTGGTCCTCATTTGCCGAAGTTATCGAGCTTCAAAGTTTGAAAAGTCACAAAAGTTGTGTGTTTGAGCACTTAAAGTACTATTTTTCTTGGAAATGCAACAAGATGCAATCATCATGTGTTGTGACATCTTAAAGATCTCGTCGAGCTCATTAACTTGACACTTTGTTTAACAAATTTGGTCCTCATTTGCCGAAGTTATCGAGCTTCAAAGTTTGAAAAGTCACAAAAGTTGTGTGTTTGAGCACTTAAAGTACTATTTTTCTTGGAAATGCAACAAGATGCAATCATCATGTGTTGTGACATCTTAAAGATCTCGTCGAGCTCATTAACTTGACACTTTGTTTAACAAATTTAGTCCTCATTTGCCGAAGTTATCGAGCTTCAAAGTTTGAAAAGTCACAAAAGTTGTGTGTTTGAGCACTTAAAGTACTATTTTTCTTGGAAATGCAACAAGATGCAATTATGATGTGTTGTGACATCTTAAAGAGCTCGTCGAGCTGATTAATTTGACACTTTGTTTAAAAAATTTGGTCCTCATTTGCCGAAGTTATCGAGCTTCAAAGTTTGAAAAGTCACAAAAGTTGTGTGTTTGAGCACTTAAAGTACTATTTTTCTTGGAAATGCAACAAGATGCAATCATCATGTGTTGTGACATCTTAAAGATCTCGTCGAGCTGACTAATTTGACACTTTGTTTAACAAATTTAGTCCTCATTTGCCGAAGTTATCGAGCTTCAAAGTTTGAAAAGTCACAAAAGTTGTGTGTTTGAGCACTTAAAGTACTATTATTCGTGGAAATGCAACAAGATGCAATCATGATGTGTTGTGACATCTTAAAAACCTCGTCGAGCTGATTAATCTGACACTTTGTTTAACAAATTTAGTCCTCATTTGACGAAGTTATTGAGCTTCAAAGTTTGGAAAGTCACAAAAGTTGTGTGTTTGAGCACTTAAAGTACTATTTTTCTTGGAAATGCAACAAGATGCAATCATCATGTGTTGTGACATCTTAAAGATCTCGTCGAGCTCATTAACTTGACACTTTGTTTAACAAATTTAGTCCTCATTTGCCGAAGTTATCGAGCTTCAAAGTTTGAAAAGTCACAAAAGTTGTGTGTTTGAGCACTTAAAGTACTATTTTTCCTGGAAATGCAACAAGATGCAATTATGATGTGTTGTGACATCTTAAAAACCTCGTCGAGCTGATTAATCTGACACTTTGTTTAACAAATTTAGTCCTCATTTGCCGAAGTTATCGAGCTTCATAGTTTGAAAAGTCACAAAAGTTGTGTGTGTGAGCACTTAAAGTACTATTTTTCTTGGAAATGCAACAAGATGCAATCATCATGTGTTGTGACATCTTAAAGATCTCGTCGAGCTGACTAATTTGACACTTTGTTTAACAAATTTAGTCCTCATTTGCCGAAGTTATCGAGCTTCAAAGTTTGAAAAGTCACAAAAGTTGTGTGTTTGAGCACTTAAAGTACTATTTTTCGTGGAAATGCAACAAGATGCAATCATGATGTGTTGTGACATCTTAAAGAGCTCGTCGAGCTGATTAATTTGACACTTTGTTTAAAAAATTTGGTCCACAATTCCCGAAGTTATCGAGCTTCAAAATTTGAAAAGTCACAAAAGTTGTGTGTTTGAGCACTTAAAGTACTATTTTTCTTGGAAATGCAACAAGATGCAATCATCATGTGTTGTGACATCTTAAAGATCTCGTCGAGCTGACTAATTTGACACTTTGTTTAACAAATTTAGTCCTCATTTGCCGAAGTTATCGAGCTTCAAAGTTTGAAAAGTCACAAAAGTTGTGTGTTTGAGCACTTAAAGTACTATTTTTCTTGGAAATGCAACAAGATGCAATTCTGATGTGTTGTGACATCTTAAAGATCTCGTCGAGCTGACTAATTTGACACTTTGTTTAACAAATTTAGTCCTCATTTGACGAAGTTATTGAGCTTCAAAGTTTGGAAAGTCACAAAAGTTGTGTGTTTGAGCACTTAAAGTACTATTTTTCTTGGAAATGCAACAAGATGCAATCATCATGTGTTGTGACATCTTAAAGATCTCGTCGAGCTGACTAATTTGACACTTTGTTTAACAAATTTAGTCCTCATTTGACGAAGTTATCGAACTTCAAAGTTTGAAAAGTCACAAAAGTTGTGTGTTTGAGCACTTAAAGTACTATTTTTCTTGGAAATGCAACAAGATGCACTCATGATGTGTTGTGACATCTTAAAGATCTCGTCGAGCTGACTAATTTGACACTTTGTTTAACAAATTTAGTCCTCATTTGCCGAAGTTATCGAGCTTCAAAGTTTGAAAAGTCACAAAAGTTGTGTGTTTGAGCACTTAAAGTACTATTTTTCTTGGAAATGCAACAAGATGCAATCATCATGTGTTGTGACATCTTAAAGATCTCGTCGAGCTGACTAATTTGACACTTTGTTTAACAAATTTAGTCCTCATTTGCCGAAGTTATCGAGCTTCAAAGTTTGAAAAGTCACAAAAGTTGTGTGTTTGAGCACTTAAAGTACTATTATTCGTGGAAATGCAACAAGATGCAATCATGATGTGTTGTGACATCTTAAAGAGCTCGTCGAGCTGATTAATTTGACACTTTGTTTAAAAAATTTGGTCCACAATTCCCGAAGTTATCGAGCTTCAAAGTTTGAAAAGTCACAAAAGTTGTGTGTTTGAGCACTTAAAGTACTATTTTTCTTGGAAATGCAACAAGATGCACTCATGATGTGTTGTGACATCTTAAAGATCTCGTCGAGCTGACTAATTTGACACTTTGTTTAACAAATTTAGTCCTCATTTGCCGAAGTTATCGAGCTTCAAAGTTTGAAAAGTCACAAAAGTTGTGTGTTTGAGCACTTAAAGTACTATTTTTCTTGGAAATGCAACAAGATGCAATCATCATGTGTTGTGACATCTTAAAGATCTCGTCGAGCTGACTAATTTGACACTTTGTTTAACAAATTTAGTCCTCATTTGCCGAAGTTATCGAGCTTCAAAGTTTGAAAAGTCACAAAAGTTGTGTGTTTGAGCACTTAAAGTACTATTATTCGTGGAAATGCAACAAGATGCAATCATGATGTGTTGTGACATCTTAAAGAGCTCGTCGAGCTGATTAATTTGACACTTTGTTTAAAAAATTTGGTCCACAATTCCCGAAGTTATCGAGCTTCAAAGTTTGAAAAGTCACAAAAGTTGTGTGTTTGAGCACTTAAAGTACTATTTTTCTTGGAAATGCAACAAGATGCACTCATGATGTGTTGTGACATCTTAAAGATCTCGTCGAGCTGACTAATTTGACACTTTGTTTAACAAATTTAGTCCTCATTTGCCGAAGTTATCGAGCTTCAAAGTTTGAAAAGTCACAAAAGTTGTGTGTTTGAGCACTTAAAGTACTATTTTTCTTGGAAATGCAACAAGATGCAATCATCATGTGTTGTGACATCTTAAAGATCTCGTCGAGCTGACTAATTTGACACTTTGTTTAACAAATTTAGTCCTCATTTGCCGAAGTTATCGAGCTTCAAAGTTTGAAAAGTCACAAAAGTTGTGTGTTTGAGCACTTAAAGTACTATTTTTCTTGGAAATGCAACAAGATGCAATTATGATGTGTTGTGACATCTTAAAGATCTCGTCGAGCTGACTAATTTGACACTTTGTTTAACAAATTTAGTCCTCATTTGACGAAGTTATTGAGCTTCAAAGTTTGGAAAGTCACAAAAGTTGTGTGTTTGAGCACTTAAAGTACTATTTTTCTTGGAAATGCAACAAGATGCAATCATCATGTGTTGTGACATCTTAAAGATCTCGTCGAGCTGACTAATTTGACACTTTGTTTAACAAATTTAGTCCTCATTTGACGAAGTTATCGAACTTCAAAGTTTGAAAAGTCACAAAAGTTGTGTGTTTGAGCACTTAAAGTACTATTATTCGTGGAAATGCAACAAGATGCAATCATGATGTGTTGTGACATCTTAAAAACCTCGTCGAGCTGATTAATCTGACACTTTGTTTAACACATTTAGTCCTCATTTGACGAAGTTATTGAGCTTCAAAGTTTGGAAAGTCACAAAAGTTGTGTGTTTGAGCACTTAAAGTACTATTTTTCTTGGAAATGCAACAAGATGCAATCATCATGTGTTGTGACATCTTAAAGATCTCGTCGAGCTCATTAACTTGACACTTTGTTTAACAAATTTAGTCCTCATTTGCCGAAGTTATCGAGCTTCAAAGTTTGAAAAGTCACAAAAGTTGTGTGTTTGAGCACTTAAAGTACTATTTTTCCTGGAAATGCAACAAGATGCAATTATGATGTGTTGTGACATCTTAAAAACCTCGTCGAGCTGATTAATCTGACACTTTGTTTAACAAATTTAGTCCTCATTTGCCGAAGTTATCGAGCTTCATAGTTTGAAAAGTCACAAAAGTTGTGTGTGTGAGCACTTAAAGTACTATTTTTCTTGGAAATGCAACAAGATGCAATCATCATGTGTTGTGACATCTTAAAGATCTCGTCGAGCTGACTAATTTGACACTTTGTTTAACAAATTTAGTCCTCATTTGCCGAAGTTATCGAGCTTCAAAGTTTGAAAAGTCACAAAAGTTGTGTGTTTGAGCACTTAAAGTACTATTTTTCTTGGAAATGCAACAAGATGCAATTATGATGTGTTGTGACATCTTAAAGATCTCGTCGAGCTGACTAATTTGACACTTTGTTTAACAAATTTAGTCCTCATTTGACGAAGTTATTGAGCTTCAAAGTTTGGAAAGTCACAAAAGTTGTGTGTTTGAGCACTTAAAGTACTATTTTTCTTGGAAATGCAACAAGATGCAATCATCATGTGTTGTGACATCTTAAAGATCTCGTCGAGCTGACTAATTTGACACTTTGTTTAACAAATTTAGACCTCATTTGACGAAGTTATCGAACTTCAAAGTTTGAAAAGTCACAAAAGTTGTGTGTTTGAGCACTTAAAGTACTATTATTCGTGGAAATGCAACAAGATGCAATCATGATGTGTTGTGACATCTTAAAAACCTCGTCGAGCTGATTAATCTGACACTTTGTTTAACAAATTTAGTCCTCATTTGACGAAGTTATTGAGCTTCAAAGTTTGGAAAGTCACAAAAGTTGTGTGTTTGAGCACTTAAAGTACTATTTTTCTTGGAAATGCAACAAGATGCAATCATCATGTGTTGTGACATCTTAAAGATCTCGTCGAGCTCATTAACTTGACACTTTGTTTAACAAATTTAGTCCTCATTTGCCGAAGTTATCGAGCTTCAAAGTTTGAAAAGTCACAAAAGTTGTGTGTTTGAGCACTTAAAGTACTATTTTTCCTGGAAATGCAACAAGATGCAATCATCATGTGTTGTGACATCTTAAAGATCTCGTCGAGCTGACTAATTTGACACTTTGTTTAACAAATTTAGTCCTCATTTGACGAAGTTATCGAACTTCAAAGTTTGAAAAGTCACAAAAGTTGTGTGTTTGAGCACTTAAAGTACTATTTTTCCTGGAAATGCAACAAGATGCAATCATCATGTGTTGTGACATCTTAAAGATCTCGTCGAGCTGACTAATTTGACACTTTGTTTAACAAATTTAGTCCTCATTTGACGAAGTTATCGAACTTCAAAGTTTGGAAAGTCACAAAAGTTGTGTGTTTGAGCACTTAAAGTACTATTTTTCTTGGAAATGCAACAAGATGCAATCATCATGTGTTGTGACATCTTAAAGATCTCGTCGAGCTCATTAACTTGACACTTTGTTTAACAAATTTAGTCCTCATTTGCCGAAGTTATCGAGCTTCAAAGTTTGAAAAGTCACAAAAGTTGTGTGTTTGAGCACTTAAAGTACTATTTTTCCTGGAAATGCAACAAGATGCAATCATCATGTGTTGTGACATCTTAAAGATCTCGTCGAGCTGACTAATTTGACACTTTGTTTAACAAATTTAGTCCTCATTTGACGAAGTTATTGAGCTTCAAAGTTTGGAAAGTCACAAAAGTTGTGTGTTTGAGCACTTAAAGTACTATTTTTCTTGGAAATGCAACAAGATGCAATCATCATGTGTTGTGACATCTTAAAGATCTCGTCGAGCTGACTAATTTGACACTTTGTTTAACAAATTTAGTCCTCATTTGACGAAGTTATCGAACTTCAAAGTTTGAAAAGTCACAAAAGTTGTGTGTTTGAGCACTTAAAGTACTATTATTCGTGGAAATGCAACAAGATGCAATCATGATGTGTTGTGACATCTTAAAAACCTCGTCGAGCTGATTAATCTGACACTTTGTTTAACACATTTAGTCCTCATTTGACGAAGTTATTGAGCTTCAAAGTTTGGAAAGTCACAAAAGTTGTGTGTTTGAGCACTTAAAGTACTATTTTTCTTGGAAATGCAACAAGATGCAATCATCATGTGTTGTGACATCTTAAAGATCTCGTCGAGCTCATTAACTTGACACTTTGTTTAACAAATTTAGTCCTCATTTGCCGAAGTTATCGAGCTTCAAAGTTTGAAAAGTCACAAAAGTTGTGTGTTTGAGCACTTAAAGTACTATTTTTCCTGGAAATGCAACAAGATGCAATTATGATGTGTTGTGACATCTTAAAAACCTCGTCGAGCTGATTAATCTGACACTTTGTTTAACAAATTTAGTCCTCATTTGCCGAAGTTATCGAGCTTCATAGTTTGAAAAGTCACAAAAGTTGTGTGTGTGAGCACTTAAAGTACTATTTTTCTTGGAAATGCAACAAGATGCAATCATCATGTGTTGTGACATCTTAAAGATCTCGTCGAGCTGACTAATTTGACACTTTGTTTAACAAATTTAGTCCTCATTTGCCGAAGTTATCGAGCTTCAAAGTTTGAAAAGTCACAAAAGTTGTGTGTTTGAGCACTTAAAGTACTATTTTTCTTGGAAATGCAACAAGATGCAATTATGATGTGTTGTGACATCTTAAAGATCTCGTCGAGCTGACTAATTTGACACTTTGTTTAACAAATTTAGTCCTCATTTGACGAAGTTATTGAGCTTCAAAGTTTGGAAAGTCACAAAAGTTGTGTGTTTGAGCACTTAAAGTACTATTTTTCTTGGAAATGCAACAAGATGCAATCATCATGTGTTGTGACATCTTAAAGATCTCGTCGAGCTGACTAATTTGACACTTTGTTTAACAAATTTAGTCCTCATTTGACGAAGTTATCGAACTTCAAAGTTTGAAAAGTCACAAAAGTTGTGTGTTTGAGCACTTAAAGTACTATTATTCGTGGAAATGCAACAAGATGCAATCATGATGTGTTGTGACATCTTAAAAACCTCGTCGAGCTGATTAATCTGACACTTTGTTTAACAAATTTAGTCCTCATTTGACGAAGTTATTGAGCTTCAAAGTTTGGAAAGTCACAAAAGTTGTGTGTTTGAGCACTTAAAGTACTATTTTTCTTGGAAATGCAACAAGATGCAATCATCATGTGTTGTGACATCTTAAAGATCTCGTCGAGCTCATTAACTTGACACTTTGTTTAACAAATTTAGTCCTCATTTGCCGAAGTTATCGAGCTTCAAAGTTTGAAAAGTCACAAAAGTTGTGTGTTTGAGCACTTAAAGTACTATTATTCGTGGAAATGCAACAAGATGCAATCATGATGTGTTGTGACATCTTAAAAACCTCGTCGAGCTGATTAATCTGACACTTTGTTTAACAAATTTAGTCCTCATTTGACGAAGTTATTGAGCTTCAAAGTTTGGAAAGTCACAAAAGTTGTGTGTTTGAGCACTTAAAGTACTATTTTTCTTGGAAATGCAACAAGATGCAATCATCATGTGTTGTGACATCTTAAAGATCTCGTCGAGCTCATTAACTTGACACTTTGTTTAACAAATTTAGTCCTCATTTGCCGAAGTTATCGAGCTTCAAAGTTTGAAAAGTCACAAAAGTTGTGTGTTTGAGCACTTAAAGTACTATTTTTCTTGGAAATGCAACAAGATGCAATTATGATGTGTTGTGACATCTTAAAGAGCTCGTCGAGCTCATTAACTTGACACTTTGTTTAACAAATTTAGTCCTCATTTGCCGAAGTTATCGAGCTTCAAAGTTTGAAAAGTCACAAAAGTTGTGTGTTTGAGCACTTAAAGTACTATTTTTCTTGGAAATGCAACAAGATGCAATTATGATGTGTTGTGACATCTTAAAGAGCTCGTCGAGCTGATTAATTTGACACTTTGTTTAAAAAATTTGGTCCTCATTTGCCGAAGTTATCGAGCTTCAAAGTTTGAAAAGTCACAAAAGTTGTGTGTTTGAGCACTTAAAGTACTATTTTTCTTGGAAATGCAACAAGATGCAATTATCATGTGTTGTGACATCTTAAAGATCTCGTCGAGCTGACTAATTTGACACTTTGTTTAACAAATTTAGTCCTCATTTGCCGAAGTTATCGAGCTTCAAAGTTTGAAAAGTCACAAAAGTTGTGTGTTTGAGCACTTAAAGTACTATTATTCGTGGAAATGCAACAAGATGCAATCATGATGTGTTGTGACATCTTAAAAACCTCGTCGAGCTGATTAATCTGACACTTTGTTTAACAAATTTAGTCCTCATTTGACGAAGTTATTGAGCTTCAAAGTTTGGAAAGTCACAAAAGTTGTGTGTTTGAGCACTTAAAGTACTATTTTTCTTGGAAATGCAACAAGATGCAATCATCATGTGTTGTGACATCTTAAAGATCTCGTCGAGCTCATTAACTTGACACTTTGTTTAACAAATTTAGTCCTCATTTGCCGAAGTTATCGAGCTTCAAAGTTTGAAAAGTCACAAAAGTTGTGTGTTTGAGCACTTAAAGTACTATTTTTCCTGGAAATGCAACAAGATGCAATTATGATGTGTTGTGACATCTTAAAAACCTCGTCGAGCTGATTAATCTGACACTTTGTTTAACAAATTTAGTCCTCATTTGCCGAAGTTATCGAGCTTCATAGTTTGAAAAGTCACAAAAGTTGTGTGTGTGAGCACTTAAAGTACTATTTTTCTTGGAAATGCAACAAGATGCAATCATCATGTGTTGTGACATCTTAAAGATCTCGTCGAGCTGACTAATTTGACACTTTGTTTAACAAATTTAGTCCTCATTTGCCGAAGTTATCGAGCTTCAAAGTTTGAAAAGTCACAAAAGTTGTGTGTTTGAGCACTTAAAGTACTATTTTTCGTGGAAATGCAACAAGATGCAATCATGATGTGTTGTGACATCTTAAAGAGCTCGTCGAGCTGATTAATTTGACACTTTGTTTAAAAAATTTGGTCCACAATTCCCGAAGTTATCGAGCTTCAAAATTTGAAAAGTCACAAAAGTTGTGTGTTTGAGCACTTAAAGTACTATTTTTCTTGGAAATGCAACAAGATGCAATCATCATGTGTTGTGACATCTTAAAGATCTCGTCGAGCTCATTAACTTGACACTTTGTTTAACAAATTTAGTCCTCATTTGCCGAAGTTATCGAGCTTCAAAGTTTGAAAAGTCACAAAAGTTGTGTGTTTGAGCACTTAAAGTACTATTTTTCCTGGAAATGCAACAAGATGCAATTATGATGTGTTGTGACATCTTAAAAACCTCGTCGAGCTGATTAATCTGACACTTTGTTTAACAAATTTAGTCCTCATTTGCCGAAGTTATCGAGCTTCATAGTTTGAAAAGTCACAAAAGTTGTGTGTGTGAGCACTTAAAGTACTATTTTTCTTGGAAATGCAACAAGATGCAATTATGATGTGTTGTGACATCTTAAAGATCTCGTCGAGCTGACTAATTTGACACTTTGTTTAACAAATTTAGTCCTCATTTGCCGAAGTTATCGAGCTTCAAAGTTTGAAAAGTCACAAAAGTTGTGTGTTTGAGCACTTAAAGTACTATTTTTCCTGGAAATGCAACAAGATGCAATTATGATGTGTTGTGACATCTTAAAAACCTCGTCGAGCTGATTAATCTGACACTTTGTTTAACAAATTTAGTCCTCATTTGCCGAAGTTATCGAGCTTCATAGTTTGAAAAGTCACAAAAGTTGTGTGTGTGAGCACTTAAAGTACTATTTTTCTTGGAAATGCAACAAGATGCAATCATCATGTGTTGTGACATCTTAAAGATCTCGTCGAGCTGACTAATTTGACACTTTGTTTAACAAATTTAGTCCTCATTTGCCGAAGTTATCGAGCTTCAAAGTTTGAAAAGTCACAAAAGTTGTGTGTTTGAGCACTTAAAGTACTATTTTTCTTGGAAATGCAACAAGATGCAATTATGATGTGTTGTGACATCTTAAAGATCTCGTCGAGCTGACTAATTTGACACTTTGTTTAACAAATTTAGTCCTCATTTGACGAAGTTATTGAGCTTCAAAGTTTGGAAAGTCACAAAAGTTGTGTGTTTGAGCACTTAAAGTACTATTTTTCTTGGAAATGCAACAAGATGCAATCATCATGTGTTGTGACATCTTAAAGATCTCGTCGAGCTGACTAATTTGACACTTTGTTTAACAAATTTAGTCCTCATTTGACGAAGTTATCGAACTTCAAAGTTTGAAAAGTCACAAAAGTTGTGTGTTTGAGCACTTAAAGTACTATTATTCGTGGAAATGCAACAAGATGCAATCATGATGTGTTGTGACATCTTAAAAACCTCGTCGAGCTGATTAATCTGACACTTTGTTTAACAAATTTAGTCCTCATTTGACGAAGTTATTGAGCTTCAAAGTTTGGAAAGTCACAAAAGTTGTGTGTTTGAGCACTTAAAGTACTATTTTTCTTGGAAATGCAACAAGATGCAATCATCATGTGTTGTGACATCTTAAAGATCTCGTCGAGCTCATTAACTTGACACTTTGATTAACAAATTTAGTCCTCATTTGCCGAAGTTATCGAGCTTCAAAGTTTGAAAAGTCACAAAAGTTGTGTGTTTGAGCACTTAAAGTACTATTTTTCTTGGAAATGCAACAAGATGCAATTATGATGTGTTGTGACATCTTAAAGAGCTCGTCGAGCTGATTAATTTGACACTTTGTTTAAATAATTTGGTCCTCATTTGCCGAAGTTATCGAGCTTCAAAGTTTGAAAAGTCACAAAAGTTGTGTGTTTGAGCACTTAAAGTACTATTTTTCTTGGAAATGCAACAAGATGCAATCATCATGTGTTGTGACATCTTAAAGATCTCGTCGAGCTGACTAATTTGACACTTTGTTTAACAAATTTAGTCCTCATTTGCCGAAGTTATCGAGCTTCAAAGTTTGAAAAGTCACAAAAGTTGTGTGTTTGAGCACTTAAAGTACTATTTTTCTTGGAAATGCAACAAGATGCAATTATGATGTGTTGTGACATCTTAAAGAGATCGTCGAGCTGACTAATTTGACACTTTGTTTAACAAATTTAGTCCTCATTTGCCGAAGTTATCGAGCTTCAAAGTTTGAAAAGTCACAAAAGTTGTGTGTTTGAGCACTTAAAGTACTATTTTTCTTGGAAATGCAACAAGATGCAATTATGATGTGTTGTGACATCTTAAAGAGCTCGTCGAGCTGATTAATTTGACACTTTGTTTAAAAAATTTGGTCCACAATTCCCGAAGTTATCGAGCTTCAAAGTTTGAAAAGTCACAAAAGTTATGTGTTTGAGCACTTAAAGTACTATTTTTCTTGGAAATGCAACAAGATGCAATTATGATGTGTTGTGACATCTTAAAGAGCTCGTCGAGCTGATTAATTTGACACTTTGTTTAAAAAATTTGGTCCACAATTCCCGAAGTTATCGAGCTTCAAAGTTTGAAAAGTCACAAAAGTTATGTGTTTGAGCACTTAAAGTACTATTTTTCTTGGAAATGCAACAAGATGCAATTATGATGTGTTGTGACATCTTAAAGAGCTCGTCGAGCTGATTAATTTGACACTTTGTTTAAAAAATTTGGTCCACAATTCCCGAAGTTATCGAGCTTCAAAGTTTGAAAAGTCACAAAAGTTGTGTGTTTGAGCACTTAAAGTACTATTTTTCTTGGAAATGCAACAAGATGCAATCATCATGTGTTGTGACATCTTAAAGATCTCGTCGAGCTGACTAATTTGACACTTTGTTTAACAAATTTAGTCCTCATTTGCCGAAGTTATCGAGCTTCAAAGTTTGAAAAGTCACAAAAGTTGTGTGTTTGAGCACTTAAAGTACTATTTTTCTTGGAAATGCAACAAGATGCAATTATGATGTGTTGTGACATCTTAAAGAGATCGTCGAGCTGACTAATTTGACACTTTGTTTAACAAATTTAGTCCTCATTTGCCGAAGTTATCGAGCTTCAAAGTTTGAAAAGTCACAAAAGTTGTGTGTTTGAGCACTTAAAGTACTATTTTTCTTGGAAATGCAACAAGATGCAATTATGATGTGTTGTGACATCTTAAAGAGCTCGTCGAGCTGATTAATTTGACACTTTGTTTAAAAAATTTGGTCCACAATTCCCGAAGTTATCGAGCTTCAAAGTTTGAAAAGTCACAAAAGTTATGTGTTTGAGCACTTAAAGTACTATTTTTCTTGGAAATGCAACAAGATGCAATTATGATGTGTTGTGACATCTTAAAGAGCTCGTCGAGCTGATTAATTTGACACTTTGTTTAAAAAATTTGGTCCACAATTCCCGAAGTTATCGAGCTTCAAAGTTTGAAAAGTCACAAAAGTTGTGTGTTTGAGCACTTAAAGTACTATTTTTCTTGGAAATGCAACAAGATGCACTCATGATGTGTTGTGACATCTTAAAGATCTCGTCGAGCTGACTAATTTGACACTTTGTTTAACAAATTTAGTCCTCATTTGCCGAAGTTATCGAGCTTCAAAGTTTGAAAAGTCACAAAAGTTGTGTGTTTGAGCACTTAAAGTACTATTTTTCTTGGAAATGCAACAAGATGCAATCATCATGTGTTGTGACATCTTAAAGATCTCGTCGAGCTGACTAATTTGACACTTTGTTTAACAAATTTAGTCCTCATTTGCCGAAGTTATCGAGCTTCAAAGTTTGAAAAGTCACAAAAGTTGTGTGTTTGAGCACTTAAAGTACTATTTTTCCTGGAAATGCAACAAGATGCAATTATGATGTGTTGTGACATCTTAAAAACCTCGTCGAGCTGATTAATCTGACACTTTGTTTAACAAATTTAGTCCTCATTTGCCGAAGTTATCGAGCTTCATAGTTTGAAAAGTCACAAAAGTTGTGTGTGTGAGCACTTAAAGTACTATTTTTCTTGGAAATGCAACAAGATGCAATCATCATGTGTTGTGACATCTTAAAGATCTCGTCGAGCTGACTAATTTGACACTTTGTTTAACAAATTTAGTCCTCATTTGCCGAAGTTATCGAGCTTCAAAGTTTGAAAAGTCACAAAAGTTGTGTGTTTGAGCACTTAAAGTACTATTTTTCTTGGAAATGCAACAAGATGCAATTATGATGTGTTGTGACATCTTAAAGATCTCGTCGAGCTGACTAATTTGACACTTTGTTTAACAAATTTAGTCCTCATTTGACGAAGTTATTGAGCTTCAAAGTTTGGAAAGTCACAAAAGTTGTGTGTTTGAGCACTTAAAGTACTATTTTTCTTGGAAATGCAACAAGATGCAATCATCATGTGTTGTGACATCTTAAAGATCTCGTCGAGCTGACTAATTTGACACTTTGTTTAACAAATTTAGTCCTCATTTGACGAAGTTATCGAACTTCAAAGTTTGAAAAGTCACAAAAGTTGTGTGTTTGAGCACTTAAAGTACTATTATTCGTGGAAATGCAACAAGATGCAATCATGATGTGTTGTGACATCTTAAAAACCTCGTCGAGCTGATTAATCTGACACTTTGTTTAACAAATTTAGTCCTCATTTGACGAAGTTATTGAGCTTCAAAGTTTGGAAAGTCACAAAAGTTGTGTGTTTGAGCACTTAAAGTACTATTTTTCTTGGAAATGCAACAAGATGCAATCATCATGTGTTGTGACATCTTAAAGATCTCGTCGAGCTCATTAACTTGACACTTTGATTAACAAATTTAGTCCTCATTTGCCGAAGTTATCGAGCTTCAAAGTTTGAAAAGTCACAAAAGTTGTGTGTTTGAGCACTTAAAGTACTATTTTTCTTGGAAATGCAACAAGATGCAATTATGATGTGTTGTGACATCTTAAAGAGCTCGTCGAGCTGATTAATTTGACACTTTGTTTAAATAATTTGGTCCTCATTTGCCGAAGTTATCGAGCTTCAAAGTTTGAAAACTCACAAAAGTTGTGTGTTTGAGCACTTAAAGTACTATTTTTCTTGGAAATGCAACAAGATGCAATCATCATGTGTTGTGACATCTTAAAGATCTCGTCGAGCTGACTAATTTGACACTTTGTTTAACAAATTTAGTCCTCATTTGCCGAAGTTATCGAGCTTCAAAGTTTGAAAAGTCACAAAAGTTGTGTGTTTGAGCACTTAAAGTACTATTTTTCTTGGAAATGCAACAAGATGCAATTATGATGTGTTGTGACATCTTAAAGAGATCGTCGAGCTGACTAATTTGACACTTTGTTTAACAAATTTAGTCCTCATTTGCCGAAGTTATCGAGCTTCAAAGTTTGAAAAGTCACAAAAGTTGTGTGTTTGAGCACTTAAAGTACTATTTTTCTTGGAAATGCAACAAGATGCAATTATGATGTGTTGTGACATCTTAAAGAGCTCGTCGAGCTGATTAATTTGACACTTTGTTTAAAAAATTTGGTCCACAATTCCCGAAGTTATCGAGCTTCAAAGTTTGAAAAGTCACAAAAGTTATGTGTTTGAGCACTTAAAGTACTATTTTTCTTGGAAATGCAACAAGATGCAATTATGATGTGTTGTGACATCTTAAAGAGCTCGTCGAGCTGATTAATTTGACACTTTGTTTAAAAAATTTGGTCCACAATTCCCGAAGTTATCGAGCTTCAAAGTTTGAAAAGTCACAAAAGTTGTGTGTTTGAGCACTTAAAGTACTATTTTTCTTGGAAATGCAACAAGATGCACTCATGATGTGTTGTGACATCTTAAAGATCTCGTCGAGCTGACTAATTTGACACTTTGTTTAACAAATTTAGTCCTCATTTGCCGAAGTTATCGAGCTTCAAAGTTTGAAAAGTCACAAAAGTTGTGTGTTTGAGCACTTAAAGTACTATTTTTCTTGGAAATGCAACAAGATGCAATCATCATGTGTTGTGACATCTTAAAGATCTCGTCGAGCTGACTAATTTGACACTTTGTTTAACAAATTTAGTCCTCATTTGCCGAAGTTATCGAGCTTCAAAGTTTGAAAAGTCACAAAAGTTGTGTGTTTGAGCACTTAAAGTACTATTTTTCTTGGAAATGCAACAAGATGCAATTATGATGTGTTGTGACATCTTAAAGAGATCGTCGAGCTGACTAATTTGACACTTTGTTTAACAAATTTAGTCCTCATTTGCCGAAGTTATCGAGCTTCAAAGTTTGAAAAGTCACAAAAGTTGTGTGTTTGAGCACTTAAAGTACTATTTTTCTTGGAAATGCAACAAGATGCAATCATCATGTGTTGTGACATCTTAAAGATCTCGTCGAGCTGACTAATTTGACACTTTGTTTAACAAATTTAGTCCTCATTTGACGAAGTTATCGAACTTCAAAGTTTGAAAAGTCACAAAAGTTGTGTGTTTGAGCACTTAAAGTACTATTTTTCTTGGAAATGCAACAAGATGCAATCATCATGTGTTGTGACATCTTAAAGATCTCGTCGAGCTGACTAATTTGACACTTTGTTTAACAAATTTAGTCCTCATTTGCCGAAGTTATCGAGCTTCAAAGTTTGAAAAGTCACAAAAGTTGTGTGTTTGAGCACTTAAAGTACTATTTTTCTTGGAAATGCAACAAGATGCAATCATCATGTGTTGTGACATCTTAAAGATCTCGTCGAGCTGACTAATTTGACACTTTGTTTAACAAATTTAGTCCTCATTTGCCGAAGTTATCGAGCTTCAAAGTTTGAAAAGTCACAAAAGTAGTGTGTTTGAGCACTTAAAGTACTATTTTTCTTGGAAATGCAACAAGATGCAATTATGATCTGTTGTGACATCTTAAAGAGATCGTCGAGCTCATTAACTTGACACTTTGTTTAATAAATTTGGTCCTTATTTGACGAAGTTATCGAGCTTCAAAGTTTGGAAAGTCACAAAAGTTGTGTGTTTGAGCACTTAAAGTACTATTTTTCTTGGAAATGCAACAAGATGCAATTATGATGTGTTGTGACATCTTAAAGAGCTCGTCGAGCTGATTAATTTGACACTTTGTTTAAAAAATTTGGTCCATAATTCCCGAAGTTATCGAGCTTCAAAGTTTGAAAAGTCACAAAAGTTGAGTGTTTGAGCACTTAAAGTACTATTTTTCTTGGAAATGCAACAAGATGCAATTATGATGTGTTGTGACATCTTAAAGAGCTCGTCGAGCTGATTAATTTGACACTTTGTTTAAAAAATTTTGTCCATAATTCCCGAAGTTATCGAGCTTCAAAGTTTGAAAAGTCACAAAAGTTGTGTGTTTGAGCACTTAAAGTACTATTTTTCTTGGAAATGCAACAAGGTGCAATCATCATGTGTTGTGACATCTTAAAGATCTCGTCGAGCTGATTAATTTGACACTTTGTTTAACAAATTTAGTCCTCATTTGCCGAAGTTATCGAGCTTCAAAGTTTGAAAAGTCACAAAAGTTGTGTGTTTGAGCACTTAAAGTACTATTTTTCTTGGAAATGCAACAAGGTGCAATCATCATGTGTTGTGACATCTTAAAGATCTCGTCGAGCTGATTAATTTGACACTTTGTTTAACAAATTTAGTCCTCATTTGCCGAAGTTATCGAGCTTCAAAGTTTGGAAAGTCACAAAAGTTGTGTGTTTGAGCACTTAAAGTACTATTTTTCTTGGAAATGCAACAAGGTGCAATCATCATGTGTTGTGACATCTTAAAGATCTCGTCGAGCTGATTAATTTGACACTTTGTTTAACAATTTTAGTCCTCATTTGCCGAAGTTATCGAGCTTCAAAGTTTGAAAAGTCACAAAAGTTGTGTGTTTGAGCACTTAAAGTACTATTTTTCTTGGAAATGCAACAAGATGCAATTATGATGTGTTGTGACATCTTAAAGAGATCGTCGAGCTGATTAATTTGACACTTTGTTTAATAAATTTGGTCCTTATTTGACGAAGTTATCGAGCTTCAAAGTTTGGAAAGTCACAAAAGTTGTGTGTTTGAGCACTTAAAGTACTATTTTTCTTGGAAATGCAACAAGGTGCAATCATCATGTGTTGTGACATCTTAAAGATCTCGTCGAGCTGATTAATTTGACACTTTGTTTAACAAATTTAGTCCTCATTTGCCGAAGTTATCGAGCTTCAAAGTTTGAAAAGTCACAAAAGTTGTGTGTTTGAGCACTTAAAGTACTATTTTTCGTGGAAATGCAACAAGATGCAATCATGATGTGTTGTGACATCTTAAAGAGCTCGTCGAGCTGATTAATTTGACACTTTGTTTAAAAAATTTGGTCCACAATTCCCGAAGTTATCGAGCTTCAAAATTTGAAAAGTCACAAAAGTTGTGTGTTTGAGCACTTAAAGTACTATTTTTCTTGGAAATGCAACAAGATGCAATCATCATGTGTTGTGACATCTTAAAGATCTCGTCGAGCTGACTAATTTGACACTTTGTTTAACAAATTTAGTCCTCATTTGCCGAAGTTATCGAGCTTCAAAGTTTGAAAAGTCACAAAAGTTGAGTGTTTGAGCACTTAAAGTACTATTTTTCTTGGAAATGCAACAAGATGCAATTATGATGTGTTGTGACATCTTAAAGAGCTCGTCGAGCTGATTAATTTGACACTTTGTTTAAAAAATTTGGTCCACAATTCCCGAAGTTATCGAGCTTCAAAATTTGAAAAGTCACAAAAGTTGTGTGTTTGAGCACTTAAAGTACTATTTTTCTTGGAAATGCAACAAGATGCAATCATCATGTGTTGTGACATCTTAAAGATCTCGTCGAGCTGATTAATTTGACACTTTGTTTAACAAATTTAGTCCTCATTTGCCGAAGTTATCGAGCTTCAAAGTTTGAAAAGTCACAAAAGTTGTGTGTTTGAGCACTTAAAGTACTATTTTTCTTGGAAATGCAACAAGATGCAATCATCATGTGTTGTGACATCTTAAAGATCTCGTCGAGCTGACTAATTTGACACTTTGTTTAACAAATTTAGTCCTCATTTGCCGAAGTTATCGAGCTTCAAAGTTTGAAAAGTCACAAAAGTTGAGTGTTTGAGCACTTAAAGTACTATTTTTCTTGGAAATGCAACAAGATGCAATTATGATGTGTTGTGACATCTTAAAGAGCTCGTCGAGCTGATTAATTTGACACTTTGTTTAAAAAATTTTGTCCATAATTCCCGAAGTTATCGAGCTTCAAAGTTTGAAAAGTCACAAAAGTTGTGTGTTTGAGCACTTAAAGTACTATTTTTCTTGGAAATGCAACAAGGTGCAATCATCATGTGTTGTGACATCTTAAAGATCTCGTCGAGCTGATTAATTTGACACTTTGTTTAACAAATTTAGTCCTCATTTGCCGAAGTTATCGAGCTTCAAAGTTTGGAAAGTCACAAAAGTTGTGTGTTTGAGCACTTAAAGTACTATTTTTCTTGGAAATGCAACAAGGTGCAATCATCATGTGTTGTGACATCTTAAAGATCTCGTCGAGCTGATTAATTTGACACTTTGTTTAACAATTTTAGTCCTCATTTGCCGAAGTTATCGAGCTTCAAAGTTTGAAAAGTCACAAAAGTTGTGTGTTTGAGCACTTAAAGTACTATTTTTCTTGGAAATGCAACAAGATGCAATTATGATGTGTTGTGACATCTTAAAGAGATCGTCGAGCTGATTAATTTGACACTTTGTTTAATAAATTTGGTCCTTATTTGACGAAGTTATCGAGCTTCAAAGTTTGGAAAGTCACAAAAGTTGTGTGTTTGAGCACTTAAAGTACTATTTTTCTTGGAAATGCAACAAGGTGCAATCATCATGTGTTGTGACATCTTAAAGATCTCGTCGAGCTGATTAATTTGACACTTTGTTTAACAAATTTAGTCCTCATTTGCCGAAGTTATCGAGCTTCAAAGTTTGAAAAGTCACAAAAGTTGTGTGTTTGAGCACTTAAAGTACTATTTTTCGTGGAAATGCAACAAGATGCAATCATGATGTGTTGTGACATCTTAAAGAGCTCGTCGAGCTGATTAATTTGACACTTTGTTTAAAAAATTTGGTCCACAATTCCCGAAGTTATCGAGCTTCAAAATTTGAAAAGTCACAAAAGTTGTGTGTTTGAGCACTTAAAGTACTATTTTTCTTGGAAATGCAACAAGATGCAATTATGATGTGTTGTGACATCTTAAAGAGCTCGTCGAGCTGATTAATTTGACACTTTGTTTAAAAAATTTGGTCCTCATTTGCCGAAGTTATCGAGCTTCAAAGTTTGAAAAGTCACAAAAGTTGTGTGTTTGAGCACTTAAAGTACTATTTTTCTTGGAAATGCAACAAGATGCAATGATCATGTGTTGTGACATCTTAAAGATCTCGTCGAGCTGACTAATTTGACACTTTGTTTAACAAATTTAGTCCTCATTTGCCGAAGTTATCGAGCTTCAAAGTTTGAAAAGTCACAAAAGTTGTGTGTTTGAGCACTTAAAGTACTATTTTTCTTGGAAATGCAACAAGATGCAATTATGATGTGTTGTGACATCTTAAAGATCTCGTCGAGCTGACTAATTTGACACTTTGTTTAACAAATTTAGTCCTCATTTGACGAAGTTATTGAGCTTCAAAGTTTGGAAAGTCACAAAAGTTGTGTGTTTGAGCACTTAAAGTACTATTTTTCTTGGAAATGCAACAAGATGCAATCATGATGAGTTGTGACATCTTAAAAACCTCGTCGAGCTGATTAATTTGACACTTTGTTTAACAAATTTAGTCCTCATTTGACGAAGTTATTGAGCTTCAAAGTTTGGAAAGTCACAAAAGTTGTGTGTTTGAGCACTTAAAGTACTATTTTTCTTGGAAATGCAACAAGATGCAATTATGATGTGTTGTGACATCTTAAAGATCTCGTCGAGCTGACTAATTTGACACTTTGTTTAACAAATTTAGTCCTCATTTGACGAAGTTATCGAACTTCAATGTTTGAAAAGTCACAAAAGTTGTGTGTTTGAGCACTTAAAGTACTATTATTCGTGGAAATGCAACAAGATGCAATCATGATGAGTTGTGACATCTTAAAAACCTCGTCGAGCTGATTAATTTGACACTTTGTTTAACAAATTTGGTCCACAATTCCCGAAGTTATCGAGCTTCAAAGTTTGAAAAGTCACAAAATTTGTGTGTTTGAGCACTTAAAGTAGTATTTTTCCTGGAAATGCAACAAGATGCAATTATGATGTGTTGTGACATCTTAAAAACCTCGTCGAGCTGATTAATCTGACACTTTGTTTAACAAATTTAGTCCTCATTTGCCGAAGTTATCGAGCTTCAAAGTTTGAAAAGTCACAAAAGTTGTGTGTTTGAGCACTTAAAGTACTATTTTTCCTGGAAATGCAACAAGATGCAATTATGATGTGTTGTGACATCTTAAAAACCTCGTCGAGCTGATTAATCTGACACTTTGTTTAACAAATTTAGTCCTCATTTGCCGAAGTTATCGAGCTTCATAGTTTGAAAAGTCACAAAAGTTGTGTGTGTGAGCACTTAAAGTACTATTTTTCTTGGAAATGCAACAAGATGCAATCATCATGTGTTGTGACATCTTAAAGATCTCGTCGAGCTGACTAATTTGACACTTTGTTTAACAAATTTAGTCCTCATTTGCCGAAGTTATCGAGCTTCAAAGTTTGAAAAGTCACAAAAGTTGTGTGTTTGAGCACTTAAAGTACTATTTTTCGTGGAAATGCAACAAGATGCAATCATGATGTGTTGTGACATCTTAAAGAGCTCGTCGAGCTGATTAATTTGACACTTTGTTTAAAAAATTTGGTCCACAATTCCCGAAGTTATCGAGCTTCAAAGTTTGAAAAGTCACAAAAGTTGTGTGTTTGAGCACTTAAAGTACTATTTTTCTTGGAAATGCAACAAGATGCAATTATGATGTGTTGTGACATCTTAAAGAGCTCGTCGAGCTGATTAATTTGACACTTTGTTTAAAAAATTTGGTCCTCATTTGCCGAAGTTATCGAGCTTCAAAGTTTGAAAAGTCACAAAAGTTGTGTGTTTGAGCACTTAAAGTACTATTTTTCTTGGAAATGCAACAAGATGCAATCATCATGTGTTGTGACATCTTAAAGATCTCGTCGAGCTGACTAATTTGACACTTTGTTTAACAAATTTAGTCCTCATTTGCCGAAGTTATCGAGCTTCAAAGTTTGAAAAGTCACAAAAGTTGTGTGTTTGAGCACTTAAAGTACTATTTTTCTTGGAAATGCAACAAGATGCAATTATGATGTGTTGTGACATCTTAAAGAGATCGTCGAGCTGACTAATTTGACACTTTGTTTAACAAATTTAGTCCTCATTTGCCGAAGTTATCGAGCTTCAAAGTTTGAAAAGTAACAAAAGTTGTGTGTTTGAGCACTTAAAGTACTATTTTTCTTGGAAATGCAACAAGATGCAATTATGATGTGTTGTGACATCTTAAAGAGCTCGTCGAGCTGATTAATTTGACACTTTGTTTAAAAAATTTGGTCCACAATTCCCGAAGTTATCGAGCTTCAAAGTTTGAAAAGTCACAAAAGTTATGTGTTTGAGCACTTAAAGTACTATTTTTCTTGGAAATGCAACAAGATGCAATTATGATGTGTTGTGACATCTTAAAGAGCTCGTCGAGCTGATTAATTTGACACTTTGTTTAAAAAATTTGGTCCACAATTCCCGAAGTTATCGAGCTTCAAAGTTTGAAAAGTCACAAAAGTTGTGTGTTTGAGCACTTAAAGTACTATTTTTCTTGGAAATGCAACAAGATGCACTCATGATGTGTTGTGACATCTTAAAGATCTCGTCGAGCTGACTAATTTGACACTTTGTTTAACAAATTTAGTCCTCATTTGCCGAAGTTATCGAGCTTCAAAGTTTGAAAAGTCACAAAAGTTGTGTGTTTGAGCACTTAAAGTACTATTTTTCTTGGAAATGCAACAAGATGCAATTATGATGTGTTGTGACATCTTAAAGAGCTCGTCGAGCTGATTAATTTGACACTTTGTTTAAAAAATTTGGTCCACAATTCCCGAAGTTATCGAGCTTCAAAGTTTGAAAAGTCACAAAAGTTGTGTGTTTGAGCACTTAAAGTACTATTATTCGTGGAAATGCAACAAGATGCAATCATGATGTGTTGTGACATCTTAAAGAGCTCGTCGAGCTGATTAATTTGACACTTTGTTTAAAAAATTTGGTCCACAATTCCCGAAGTTATCGAGCTTCAAAGTTTGAAAAGTCACAAAAGTTGTGTGTTTGAGCACTTAAAGTACTATTTTTCTTGGAAATGCAACAAGATGCACTCATGATGTGTTGTGACATCTTAAAGATCTCGTCGAGCTGACTAATTTGACACTTTGTTTAACAAATTTAGTCCTCATTTGCCGAAGTTATCGAGCTTCAAAGTTTGAAAAGTCACAAAAGTTGTGTGTTTGAGCACTTAAAGTACTATTTTTCTTGGAAATGCAACAAGATGCAATCATCATGTGTTGTGACATCTTAAAGATCTCGTCGAGCTGACTAATTTGACACTTTGTTTAACAAATTTAGTCCTCATTTGCCGAAGTTATCGAGCTTCAAAGTTTGAAAAGTCACAAAAGTTGTGTGTTTGAGCACTTAAAGTACTATTTTTCTTGGAAATGCAACAAGATGCAATTATGATGTGTTGTGACATCTTAAAGATCTCGTCGAGCTGACTAATTTGACACTTTGTTTAACAAATTTAGTCCTCATTTGACGAAGTTATTGAGCTTCAAAGTTTGGAAAGTCACAAAAGTTGTGTGTTTGAGCACTTAAAGTACTATTTTTCTTGGAAATGCAACAAGATGCAATCATCATGTGTTGTGACATCTTAAAGATCTCGTCGAGCTCATTAACTTGACACTTTGTTTAACAAATTTAGTCCTCATTTGACGAAGTTATCGAACTTCAAAGTTTGAAAAGTCACAAAAGTTGTGTGTTTGAGCACTTAAAGTACTATTTTTCTTGGAAATGCAACAAGATGCAATCATCATGTGTTGTGACATCTTAAAGATCTCGTCGAGCTGACTAATTTGACACTTTGTTTAACAAATTTAGTCCTCATTTGCCGAAGTTATCGAGCTTCAAAGTTTGAAAAGTCACAAAAGTTGTGTGTTTGAGCACTTAAAGTACTATTTTTCTTGGAAATGCAACAAGATGCAATTATGATGTGTTGTGACATCTTAAAGATCTCGTCGAGCTGACTAATTTGACACTTTGTTTAACAAATTTAGTCCTCATTTGACGAAGTTATTGAGCTTCAAAGTTTGGAAAGTCACAAAAGTTGTGTGTTTGAGCACTTAAAGTACTATTTTTCTTGGAAATGCAACAAGATGCAATCATCATGTGTTGTGACATCTTAAAGATCTCGTCGAGCTGACTAATTTGACACTTTGTTTAACAAATTTAGTCCTCATTTGACGAAGTTATCGAACTTCAAAGTTTGAAAAGTCACAAAAGTTGTGTGTTTGAGCACTTAAAGTACTATTATTCGTGGAAATGCAACAAGATGCAATCATGATGTGTTGTGACATCTTAAAAACCTCGTCGAGCTGATTAATCTGACACTTTGTTTAACAAATTTAGTCCTCATTTGACGAAGTTATTGAGCTTCAAAGTTTGGAAAGTCACAAAAGTTGTGTGTTTGAGCACTTAAAGTACTATTTTTCTTGGAAATGCAACAAGATGCAATCATCATGTGTTGTGACATCTTAAAGATCTCGTCGAGCTCATTAACTTGACACTTTGTTTAACAAATTTAGTCCTCATTTGCCGAAGTTATCGAGCTTCAAAGTTTGAAAAGTCACAAAAGTTGTGTGTTTGAGCACTTAAAGTACTATTTTTCCTGGAAATGCAACAAGATGCAATTATGATGTGTTGTGACATCTTAAAAACCTCGTCGAGCTGATTAATCTGACACTTTGTTTAACAAATTTAGTCCTCATTTGCCGAAGTTATCGAGCTTCATAGTTTGAAAAGTCACAAAAGTTGTGTGTGTGAGCACTTAAAGTACTATTTTTCTTGGAAATGCAACAAGATGCAATCATCATGTGTTGTGACATCTTAAAGATCTCGTAGAGCTGACTAATTTGACACTTTGTTTAACAAATTTAGTCCTCATTTGCCGAAGTTATCGAGCTTCAAAGTTTGAAAAGTCACAAAAGTTGTGTGTTTGAGCACTTAAAGTACTATTTTTCGTGGAAATGCAACAAGATGCAATCATGATGTGTTGTGACATCTTAAAGAGCTCGTCGAGCTGACTAATTTGACACTTTGTTTAACAAATTTAGTCCTCATTTGCCGAAGTTATCGAGCTTCAAAGTTTGAAAAGTAACAAAAGTTGTGTGTTTGAGCACTTAAAGTACTATTTTTCTTGGAAATGCAACAAGATGCAATTATGATGTGTTGTGACATCTTAAAGAGCTCGTCGAGCTGATTAATTTGACACTTTGTTTAAAAAATTTGGTCCACAATTCCCGAAGTTATCGAGCTTCAAAGTTTGAAAAGTCACAAAAGTTATGTGTTTGAGCACTTAAAGTACTATTTTTCTTGGAAATGCAACAAGATGCAATTATGATGTGTTGTGACATCTTAAAGAGCTCGTCGAGCTGATTAATTTGACACTTTGTTTAAAAAATTTGGTCCACAATTCCCGAAGTTATCGAGCTTCAAAGTTTGAAAAGTCACAAAAGTTGTGTGTTTGAGCACTTAAAGTACTATTTTTCTTGGAAATGCAACAAGATGCACTCATGATGTGTTGTGACATCTTAAAGATCTCGTCGAGCTGACTAATTTGACACTTTGTTTAACAAATTTAGTCCTCATTTGCCGAAGTTATCGAGCTTCAAAGTTTGAAAAGTCACAAAAGTTGTGTGTTTGAGCACTTAAAGTACTATTTTTCTTGGAAATGCAACAAGATGCAATTATGATGTGTTGTGACATCTTAAAGAGCTCGTCGAGCTGATTAATTTGACACTTTGTTTAAAAAATTTGGTCCACAATTCCCGAAGTTATCGAGCTTCAAAGTTTGAAAAGTCACAAAAGTTGTGTGTTTGAGCACTTAAAGTACTATTATTCGTGGAAATGCAACAAGATGCAATCATGATGTGTTGTGACATCTTAAAGAGCTCGTCGAGCTGATTAATTTGACACTTTGTTTAAAAAATTTGGTCCACAATTCCCGAAGTTATCGAGCTTCAAAGTTTGAAAAGTCACAAAAGTTGTGTGTTTGAGCACTTAAAGTACTATTTTTCTTGGAAATGCAACAAGATGCACTCATGATGTGTTGTGACATCTTAAAGATCTCGTCGAGCTGACTAATTTGACACTTTGTTTAACAAATTTAGTCCTCATTTGCCGAAGTTATCGAGCTTCAAAGTTTGAAAAGTCACAAAAGTTGTGTGTTTGAGCACTTAAAGTACTATTTTTCTTGGAAATGCAACAAGATGCAATCATCATGTGTTGTGACATCTTAAAGATCTCGTCGAGCTGACTAATTTGACACTTTGTTTAACAAATTTAGTCCTCATTTGCCGAAGTTATCGAGCTTCAAAGTTTGAAAAGTCACAAAAGTTGTGTGTTTGAGCACTTAAAGTACTATTTTTCTTGGAAATGCAACAAGATGCAATTATGATGTGTTGTGACATCTTAAAGATCTCGTCGAGCTGACTAATTTGACACTTTGTTTAACAAATTTAGTCCTCATTTGACGAAGTTATTGAGCTTCAAAGTTTGGAAAGTCACAAAAGTTGTGTGTTTGAGCACTTAAAGTACTATTTTTCTTGGAAATGCAACAAGATGCAATCATCATGTGTTGTGACATCTTAAAGATCTCGTCGAGCTGACTAATTTGACACTTTGTTTAACAAATTTAGTCCTCATTTGCCGAAGTTATCGAGCTTCAAAGTTTGAAAAGTCACAAAAGTTGTGTGTTTGAGCACTTAAAGTACTATTTTTCTTGGAAATGCAACAAGATGCAATTATGATGTGTTGTGACATCTTAAAGATCTCGTCGAGCTGACTAATTTGACACTTTGTTTAACAAATTTAGTCCTCATTTGACGAAGTTATTGAGCTTCAAAGTTTGGAAAGTCACAAAAGTTGTGTGTTTGAGCACTTAAAGTACTATTTTTCTTGGAAATGCAACAAGATGCAATCATCATGTGTTGTGACATCTTAAAGATCTCGTCGAGCTGACTAATTTGACACTTTGTTTAACAAATTTAGTCCTCATTTGACGAAGTTATCGAACTTCAAAGTTTGAAAAGTCACAAAAGTTGTGTGTTTGAGCACTTAAAGTACTATTATTCGTGGAAATGCAACAAGATGCAATCATGATGTGTTGTGACATCTTAAAAACCTCGTCGAGCTGATTAATCTGACACTTTGTTTAACAAATTTAGTCCTCATTTGACGAAGTTATTGAGCTTCAAAGTTTGGAAAGTCACAAAAGTTGTGTGTTTGAGCACTTAAAGTACTATTTTTCTTGGAAATGCAACAAGATGCAATCATCATGTGTTGTGACATCTTAAAGATCTCGTCGAGCTCATTAACTTGACACTTTGTTTAACAAATTTAGTCCTCATTTGCCGAAGTTATCGAGCTTCAAAGTTTGAAAAGTCACAAAAGTTGTGTGTTTGAGCACTTAAAGTACTATTTTTCCTGGAAATGCAACAAGATGCAATTATGATGTGTTGTGACATCTTAAAAACCTCGTCGAGCTGATTAATCTGACACTTTGTTTAACAAATTTAGTCCTCATTTGCCGAAGTTATCGAGCTTCATAGTTTGAAAAGTCACAAAAGTTGTGTGTGTGAGCACTTAAAGTACTATTTTTCTTGGAAATGCAACAAGATGCAATCATCATGTGTTGTGACATCTTAAAGATCTCGTAGAGCTGACTAATTTGACACTTTGTTTAACAAATTTAGTCCTCATTTGCCGAAGTTATCGAGCTTCAAAGTTTGAAAAGTCACAAAAGTTGTGTGTTTGAGCACTTAAAGTACTATTTTTCGTGGAAATGCAACAAGATGCAATCATGATGTGTTGTGACATCTTAAAGAGCTCGTCGAGCTGATTAATTTGACACTTTGTTTAAAAAATTTGGTCCACAATTCCCGAAGTTATCGAGCTTCAAAGTTTGAAAAGTCACAAAAGTTGTGTGTTTGAGCACTTAAAGTACTATTTTTCTTGGAAATGCAACAAGATGCAATTATGATGTGTTGTGACATCTTAAAGAGCTCGTCGAGCTGATTAATTTGACACTTTGTTTAAAAAATTTGGTCCTCATTTGCCGAAGTTATCGAGCTTCAAAGGTTGAAAAGTCACAAAAGTTGTGTGTTTGAGCACTTAAAGTACTATTTTTCTTGGAAATGCAACAAGATGCAATCATCATGTGTTGTGACATCTTAAAGATCTCGTCGAGCTGACTAATTTGACACTTTGTTTAACAAATTTAGTCCTCATTTGCCGAAGTTATCGAGCTTCAAAGTTTGAAAAGTCACAAAAGTTGTGTGTTTGAGCACTTAAAGTACTATTTTTCTTGGAAATGCAACAAGATGCAATTATGATGTGTTGTGACATCTTAAAGAGATCGTCGAGCTGACTAATTTGACACTTTGTTTAACAAATTTAGTCCTCATTTGCCGAAGTTATCGAGCTTCAAAGTTTGAAAAGTCACAAAAGTTGTGTGTTTGAGCACTTAAAGTACTATTTTTCTTGGAAATGCAACAAGATGCAATTATGATGTGTTGTGACATCTTAAAGAGCTCGTCGAGCTGATTAATTTGACACTTTGTTTAAAAAATTTGGTCCACAATTCCCGAAGTTATCGAGCTTCAAAGTTTGAAAAGTCACAAAAGTTATGTGTTTGAGCACTTAAAGTACTATTTTTCTTGGAAATGCAACAAGATGCAATTATGATGTGTTGTGACATCTTAAAGAGCTCGTCGAGCTGATTAATTTGACACTTTGTTTAAAAAATTTGGTCCACAATTCCCGAAGTTATCGAGCTTCAAAGTTTGAAAAGTCACAAAAGTTGTGTGTTTGAGCACTTAAAGTACTATTTTTCTTGGAAATGCAACAAGATGCACTCATGATGTGTTGTGACATCTTAAAGATCTCGTCGAGCTGACTAATTTGACACTTTGTTTAACAAATTTAGTCCTCATTTGACGAAGTTATTGAGCTTCAAAGTTTGGAAAGTCACAAAAGTTGTGTGTTTGAGCACTTAAAGTACTATTTTTCTTGGAAATGCAACAAGATGCAATCATCATGTGTTGTGACATCTTAAAGATCTCGTCGAGCTGACTAATTTGACACTTTGTTTAACAAATTTAGTCCTCATTTGCCGAAGTTATCGAGCTTCAAAGTTTGGAAAGTCACAAAAGTTGTGTGTTTGAGCACTTAAAGTACTATTTTTCTTGGAAATGCAACAAGATGCAATCATCATGTGTTGTGACATCTTAAAGATCTCGTCGAGCTCATTAACTTGACACTTTGTTTAACAAATTTAGTCCTCATTTGCCGAAGTTATCGAGCTTCAAAGTTTGAAAAGTCACAAAAGTTGTGTGTTTGAGCACTTAAAGTACTATTTTTCTTGGAAATGCAACAAGGTGCAATCATCATGTGTTGTGACATCTTAAAGATCTCGTCGAGCTGATTAATTTGACACTTTGTTTAACAAATTTAGTCCTCATTTGCCGAAGTTATCGAGCTTCAAAGTTTGAAAAGTCACAAAAGTTGTGTGTTTGAGCACTTAAAGTACTATTTTTCTTGGAAATGCAACAAGATGCAATCATCATGTGTTGTGACATCTTAAAGATCTCGTCGAGCTGACTAATTTGACACTTTGTTTAACAAATTTAGTCCTCATTTGCCGAAGTTATCGAGCTTCAAAGTTTGAAAAGTCACAAAAGTTGTGTGTTTGAGCACTTAAAGTACTATTTTTCTTGGAAATGCAACAAGATGCAATTATGATGTGTTGTGACATCTTAAAGATCTCGTCGAGCTGACTAATTTGACACTTTGTTTAACAAATTTAGTCCTCATTTGACGAAGTTATTGAGCTTCAAAGTTTGGAAAGTCACAAAAGTTGTGTGTTTGAGCACTTAAAGTACTATTTTTCTTGGAAATGCAACAAGATGCAATCATCATGTGTTGTGACATCTTAAAGATCTCGTCGAGCTGACTAATTTGACACTTTGTTTAACAAATTTAGTCCTCATTTGACGAAGTTATCGAACTTCAAAGTTTGAAAAGTCACAAAAGTTGTGTGTTTGAGCACTTAAAGTACTATTATTCGTGGAAATGCAACAAGATGCAATCATGATGTGTTGTGACATCTTAAAAACCTCGTCGAGCTGATTAATCTGACACTTTGTTTAACAAATTTAGTCCTCATGTGACGAAGTTATTGAGCTTCAAAGTTTGGAAAGTCACAAAAGTTGTGTGTTTGAGCACTTAAAGTACTATTTTTCTTGGAAATGCAACAAGATGCAATCATCATGTGTTGTGACATCTTAAAGATCTCGTCGAGCTCATTAACTTGACACTTTGTTTAACAAATTTAGTCCTCATTTGCCGAAGTTATCGAGCTTCAAAATTTGAAAAGTCACAAAAGTTGTGTGTTTGAGCACTTAAAGTACTATTTTTCCTGGAAATGCAACAAGATGCAATTATGATGTGTTGTGACATCTTAAAAACCTCGTCGAGCTGATTAATCTGACACTTTGTTTAACAAATTTAGTCCTCATTTGCCGAAGTTATCGAGCTTCAAAGTTTGAAAAGTCACAAAAGTTGTGTGTTTGAGCACTTAAAGTACTATTTTTCTTGGAAATGCAACAAGATGCAATCATCATGTGTTGTGACATCTTAAAGATCTCGTCGAGCTGACTAATTTGACACTTTGTTTAACAAATTTAGTCCTCATTTGCCGAAGTTATCGAGCTTCAAAGTTTGAAAAGTCACAAAAGTTGTGTGTTTGAGCACTTAAAGTACTATTTTTCGTGGAAATGCAACAAGATGCAATCATGATGTTTTGTGACATCTTAAAGAGCTCGTCGAGCTGATTAATTTGACACTTTGTTTAAAAAATTTGGTCCACAATTCCCGAAGTTATCGAGCTTCAAAGTTTGAAAAGTCACAAAAGTTGTGTGTTTGAGCACTTAAAGTACTATTTTTCTTGGAAATGCAACAAGATGCAATTATGATGTGTTGTGACATCTTAAAGAGCTCGTCGAGCTGATTAATTTGACACTTTGTTTAAAAAATTTGGTCCTCATTTGCCGAAGTTATCGAGCTTCAAAGTTTGAAAAGTCACAAAAGTTGTGTGTTTGAGCACTTAAAGTACTATTTTTCTTGGAAATGCAACAAGATGCAATCATCATGTGTTGTGACATCTTAAAGATCTCGTCGAGCTGACTAATTTGACACTTTGTTTAACAAATTTAGTCCTCATTTGCCGAAGTTATCGAGCTTCAAAGTTTGAAAAGTCACAAAAGTTGTGTGTTTGAGCACTTAAAGTACTATTTTTCTTGGAAATGCAACAAGATGCAATTATGATGTGTTGTGACATCTTAAAGAGATCGTCGAGCTGACTAATTTGACACTTTGTTTAACAAATTTAGTCCTCATTTGCCGAAGTTATCGAGCTTCAAAGTTTGAAAAGTCACAAAAGTTGTGTGTTTGAGCACTTAAAGTACTATTTTTCTTGGAAATGCAACAAGATGCAATTATGATGTGTTGTGACATCTTAAAGAGATCGTCGAGCTGACTAATTTGACACTTTGTTTAACAAATTTAGTCCTCATTTGCCGAAGTTATCGAGCTTCAAAGTTTGAAAAGTCACAAAAGTTGTGTGTTTGAGCACTTAAAGTACTATTTTTCTTGGAAATGCAACAAGATGCAATTATGATGTGTTGTGACATCTTAAAGAGCTCGTCGAGCTGATTAATTTGACACTTTGTTTAAAAAATTTGGTCCACAATTCCCGAAGTTATCGAGCTTCAAAGTTTGAAAAGTCACAAAAGTTATGTGTTTGAGCACTTAAAGTACTATTTTTCTTGGAAATGCAACAAGATGCAATTATGATGTGTTGTGACATCTTAAAGAGCTCGTCGAGCTGATTAATTTGACACTTTGTTTAAAAAATTTGGTCCACAATTCCCGAAGTTATCGAGCTTCAAAGTTTGAAAAGTCACAAAAGTTGTGTGTTTGAGCACTTAAAGTACTATTTTTCTTGGAAATGCAACAAGATGCAATCATCATGTGTTGTGACATCTTAAAGATCTCGTCGAGCTGACTAATTTGACACTTTGTTTAACAAATTTAGTCCTCATTTGCCGAAGTTATCGAGCTTCAAAGTTTGAAAAGTCACAAAAGTTGTGTGTTTGAGCACTTAAAGTACTATTTTTCTTGGAAATGCAACAAGATGCAATCATCATGTGTTGTGACATCTTAAAGATCTCGTCGAGCTGACTAATTTGACACTTTGTTTAACAAATTTAGTCCTCATTTGCCGAAGTTATCGAGCTTCAAAGTTTGAAAAGTCACAAAAGTTGTGTGTTTGAGCACTTAAAGTACTATTTTTCTTGGAAATGCAACAAGATGCAATTATGATGTGTTGTGACATCTTAAAGAGATCGTCGAGCTGACTAATTTGACACTTTGTTTAACAAATTTAGTCCTCATTTGCCGAAGTTATCGAGCTTCAAAGTTTGAAAAGTCACAAAAGTTGTGTGTTTGAGCACTTAAAGTACTATTTTTCTTGGAAATGCAACAAGATGCAATCATCATGTGTTGTGACATCTTAAAGATCTCGTCGAGCTGACTAATTTGACACTTTGTTTAACAAATTTAGTCCTCATTTGACGAAGTTATCGAACTTCAAAGTTTGAAAAGTCACAAAAGTTGTGTGTTTGAGCACTTAAAGTACTATTTTTCTTGGAAATGCAACAAGATGCAATCATCATGTGTTGTGACATCTTAAAGATCTCGTCGAGCTGACTAATTTGACACTTTGTTTAACAAATTTAGTCCTCATTTGCCGAAGTTATCGAGCTTCAAAGTTTGAAAAGTCACAAAAGTTGTGTGTTTGAGCACTTAAAGTACTATTTTTCTTGGAAATGCAACAAGATGCAATCATCATGTGTTGTGACATCTTAAAGATCTCGTCGAGCTGACTAATTTGACACTTTGTTTAACAAATTTAGTCCTCATTTGCCGAAGTTATCGAGCTTCAAAGTTTGAAAAGTCACAAAAGTAGTGTGTTTGAGCACTTAAAGTACTATTTTTCTTGGAAATGCAACAAGATGCAATTATGATCTGTTGTGACATCTTAAAGAGATCGTCGAGCTCATTAACTTGACACTTTGTTTAATAAATTTGGTCCTTATTTGACGAAGTTATCGAGCTTCAAAGTTTGGAAAGTCACAAAAGTTGAGTGTTTGAGCACTTAAAGTACTATTTTTCTTGGAAATGCAACAAGATGCAATTATGATGTGTTGTGACATCTTAAAGAGCTCGTCGAGCTGATTAATTTGACACTTTGTTTAAAAAATTTGCTCCATAATTCCCGAAGTTATCGAGCTTCAAAGTTTGAAAAGTCACAAAAGTTGAGTGTTTGAGCACTTAAAGTACTATTTTTCTTGGAAATGCAACAAGATGCAATTATGATGTGTTGTGACATCTTAAAGAGCTCGTCGAGCTGATTAATTTGACACTTTGTTTAAAAAATTTTGTCCATAATTCCCGAAGTTATCGAGCTTCAAAGTTTGAAAAGTCACAAAAGTTGTGTGTTTGAGCACTTAAAGTACTATTTTTCTTGGAAATGCAACAAGGTGCAATCATCATGTGTTGTGACATCTTAAAGATCTCGTCGAGCTGATTAATTTGACACTTTGTTTAACAAATTTAGTCCTCATTTGCCGAAGTTATCGAGCTTCAAAGTTTGAAAAGTCACAAAAGTTGTGTGTTTGAGCACTTAAAGTACTATTTTTCTTGGAAATGCAACAAGGTGCAATCATCATGTGTTGTGACATCTTAAAGATCTCGTCGAGCTGATTAATTTGACACTTTGTTTAACAAATTTAGTCCTCATTTGCCGAAGTTATCGAGCTTCAAAGTTTGGAAAGTCACAAAAGTTGTGTGTTTGAGCACTTAAAGTACTATTTTTCTTGGAAATGCAACAAGGTGCAATCATCATGTGTTGTGACATCTTAAAGATCTCGTCGAGCTGATTAATTTGACACTTTGTTTAACAATTTTAGTCCTCATTTGCCGAAGTTATCGAGCTTCAAAGTTTGAAAAGTCACAAAAGTTGTGTGTTTGAGCACTTAAAGTACTATTTTTCTTGGAAATGCAACAAGATGCAATTATGATGTGTTGTGACATCTTAAAGAGATCGTCGAGCTGATTAATTTGACACTTTGTTTAATAAATTTGGTCCTTATTTGACGAAGTTATCGAGCTTCAAAGTTTGGAAAGTCACAAAAGTTGTGTGTTTGAGCACTTAAAGTACTATTTTTCTTGGAAATGCAACAAGGTGCAATCATCATGTGTTGTGACATCTTAAAGATCTCGTCGAGCTGATTAATTTGACACTTTGTTTAACAAATTTAGTCCTCATTTGCCGAAGTTATCGAGCTTCAAAGTTTGAAAAGTCACAAAATTTGTGTGTTTGAGCACTTAAAGTAGTATTTTTCTTGGAAATGCAACAAGATGCAATTATGATGTGTTGTGACATCTTAAAGAGCTCGTCGAGCTCATTAACTTGACACTTTGTTTAACAAATTTAGTCCTCATTTGCCGAAGTTATCGAGCTTCAAAGTTTGAAAAGTCACAGAAGTTGTGTGTTTGAGCACTTAAAGTACTATTTTTCTTGGAAATGCAACAAGATGCAATTATGATGTGTTGTGACATCTTAAAGAGCTCGTCGAGCTGATTAACTTGACACTTTGTTTAATAAATTTGGTCCTTATTTGACGAAGTTATCGAGCTTCAAAGTTTGGAAAGTCACAAAAGTTGTGTGTTTGAGCACTTAAAGTACTATTTTTCTTGGAAATGCAACAAGATGCAATTATGATGTGTTGTGACATCTTAAAGAGCTCGTCGAGCTCATTAACTTGACACTTTGTTTAACAAATTTAGTCCTCATTTGCCGAAGTTATCGAGCTTCAAAGTTTGAAAAGTCACAAAAGTTGTGTGTTTGAGCACTTAAAGTACTATTTTTCTTGGAAATGCAACAAGATGCAATTATGATGTGTTGTGACATCTTAAAGAGCTCGTCGAGCTCATTAACTTGACACTTTGTTTAACAAATTTAGTCCTCATTTGCCGAAGTTATCGAGCTTCAAAGTTTGAAAAGTCACAGAAGTTGTGTGTTTGAGCACTTAAAGTACTATTTTTCTTGGAAATGCAACAAGGTGCAATCATCATGTGTTGTGACATCTTAAAGATCTCGTCGAGCTGATTAATTTGACACTTTGTTTAACAAATTTAGTCCTCATTTGCCGAAGTTATCGAGCTTCAAAGTTTGAAAAGTCACAAAAGTTGTGTGTTTGAGCACTTAAAGTACTATTTTTCTTGGAAATGCAACAAGGTGCAATCATCATGTGTTGTGACATCTTAAAGATCTCGTCGAGCTGATTAATTTGACACTTTGTTTAACAAATTTAGTCCTCATTTGCCGAAGTTATCGAGCTTCAAATTTGGAAAGTCACAAAAGTTGTGTGTTTGAGCACTTAAAGTACTATTTTTCTTGGAAATGCAACAAGGTGCAATCATCATGTGTTGTGACATCTTAAAGATCTCGTCGAGCTGATTAATTTGACACTTTGTTTAACAAATTTAGTCCTCATTTGCCGAAGTTATCGAGCTTCAAAGTTTGAAAAGTCACAAAAGTTGTGTGTTTGAGCACTTAAAGTACTATTTTTCTTGGAAATGCAACAAGATGCAATTATGATGTGTTGTGACATCTTAAAGAGCTCGTCGAGCTCATTAACTTGACACTTTGTTTAACAAATTTAGTCCTCATTTGCCGAAGTTATCGAGCTTCAAAGTTTGAAAAGTCACAAAAGTTGTGTGTTTGAGCACTTAAAGTACTATTTTTCTTGGAAATGCAACAAGATGCAATTATGATGTGTTGTGACATCTTAAAGAGCTCGTCGAGCTCATTAACTTGACACTTTGTTTAATAAATTTGGTCCTTATTTGACGAAGTTATCGAGCTTCAAAGTTTGAAAAGTCACAAAAGTTGTGTGTTTGAGCACTTAAAGTACTATTTTTCCTGGAAATGCAACAAGATGCAATTATGATGTGTTGTGACATCTTAAAGATCTCGTCGAGCTGATTAATTTGACACTTTGTTTAACAAATTTAGTCCTCATTTGCCGAAGTTATCGAGCTTCAAAGTTTGAAAAGTCACAAAAGTTGTGTGTTTGAGCACTTAAAGTACTATTTTTCTTGGAAATGCAACAAGATGCACTCATGATGTGTTGTGACATCTTAAAAACCTCGTCGAGCTGATTAATCTGACACTTTGTTTAACAAATTTGGTCCACAATTCCCGAAGTTATCGAGCTCCAAAGATTGAAAAGTCACAAAAGTTGTGTGTTTGAGCACTTAAAGTACTATTATTCGTGGAAATGCAACAAGATGCACTCATGATGTGTTGTGACATCTTAAAAACCTCGTCGAGCTGATTAATTTGACACTTTGTTTAACAAATTTGGTCCACAATTCCCGAAGTTATCGAGCTTCAAAGTTTGAAAAGTCACAAAATTTGTGTGTTTGAGCACTTAAAGTAGTATTTTTCTTGGAAATGCAACAAGATGCAATTATGATCTGTTGTGACATCTTAAAGAGATCGTCGAGCTCATTAACTTGACACTTTGTTTAATAAATTTGGTCCTTATTTGACGAAGTTATTGAGCTTCAAAGTTTGGAAAGTCACAAAAGTTGTGTGTTTGAGCACTTAAAGTACTATTTTTCGTGGAAATGCAACAAGATGCAATCATCATGTGTTGTGACATCTTAAAGAGATCGTCGAGCTCATTAACTTGACACTTTGTTTAATAAATTTGGTCCTTATTTGACGAAGTTATTGAGCTTCAAAGTTTGGAAAGTCACAAAAGTTGTGTGTTTGAGCACTTACAGTACTATTTTTCGTGGAAATGCAACAAGATGCAATCATGATGTGTTGTGACATCTTAAAGAGCTCGTCGAGCTGATTAATTTGACACTTTGTTTAACAAATTTGGTCCATAATTCCCGAAGTTATCGAGCTTCAAAGTTTGAAAAGTCACAAAAGTTGTGTGTTTGAGCACTTAAAGTACTATTATTCGTGGAAATGCAACAAGATGCAATCATGATGTGTTGTGACATCTTAAAGAGCTCGTCGAGCTGATTAATTTGACACTTTGTTTAAAAAATTTGGTCCACAATTCCCGAAGTTATCGAGCTTCAATGTTTGAAAAGTCACAAAAGTTGTGTGTTTGAGCACTTAAAGTACTATTTTTCTTGGAAATGCAACAAGATGCAATCATCATGTGTTGTGACATCTTAAAGAGCTCGTCGAGCTCATTAACTTGACACTTTGTTTAACAAATTTGGTCCACAATTCCCGAAGTTATCGAGCTTCAAAGTTTGAAAAGTCACAAAAGTTGTGTGTTTGAGCACTTAAAGTACTATTTTTCTTGGAAATGCAACAAGATGCAATTATGATGTGTTGTGACATCTTAAAGAGCTCGTCGAGCTGATTAACTTGACACTTTGTTTAATAAATTTGGTCCTTATTTGACGAAGTTATCGAGCTTCAAAGTTTGGAAAGTCACAAAAGTTGTGTGTTTGAGCACTTAAAGTACTATTTTTCTTGGAAATGCAACAAGATGCAATTATGATGTGTTGTGACATCTTAAAGAGCTCGTCGAGCTCATTAACTTGACACTTTGTTTAATAAATTTGGTCCTTATTTGACGAAGTTATCGAGCTTCAAAGTTTGAAAAGTCACAAAAGTTGTGTGTTTGAGCACTTAAAGTACTATTTTTCCTGGAAATGCAACAAGATGCAATTATGATGTGTTGTGACATCTTAAAGATCTCGTCGAGCTGATTAATTTGACACTTTGTTTAACAAATTTAGTCCTCATTTGCCGAAGTTATCGAGCTTCAAAGTTTGAGAAGTCACAAAAGTTGTGTGTTTGAGCACTTAAAGTACTATTTTTCTTGGAAATGCAACAAGATGCACTCATGATGTGTTGTGACATCTTAAAGAGCTCGTCGAGCTGATTAATTTGACACTTTGTTTAAAAAATTTGGTCCACAATTCCCGAAGTTATCGAGCTTCAAAGTTTGAAAAGTCACAAAAGTTGTGTGTTTGAGCACTTAAAGTACTATTTTTCCTGGAAATGCAACAAGATGCAATTATGATGTGTTGTGACATCTTAAAAACCTCGTCGAGCTCATTACTTTGACAATTTGTTTAACAAATTTGGTCCTTATTTGACGAAGTTATCGAGCTTCAAAGTTTGAAAAGTCACAAAATTTGTGTGTTTGAGCACTTAAAGTACTATTTTTCTTGGAAATGCAACAAGATGCACTCATGATGTGTTGTGACATCTTAAAAACCTCGTCGAGCTGATTAATCTGACACTTTGTTTAACAAATTTGGTCCACAATTCCCGAAGTTATCGAGCTCCAAAGATTGAAAAGTCACAAAAGTTGTGTGTTTGAGCACTTAAAGTACTATTATTCGTGGAAATGCAACAAGATGCACTCATGATGTGTTGTGACATCTTAAAAACCTCGTCGAGCTGATTAATTTGACACTTTGTTTAACAAATTTGGTCCACAATTCCCGAAGTTATCGAGCTTCAAAGTTTGAAAAGTCACAAAATTTGTGTGTTTGAGCACTTAAAGTAGTATTTTTCTTGGAAATGCAACAAGATGCAATTATGATCTGTTGTGACATCTTAAAGAGATCGTCGAGCTCATTAACTTGACACTTTGTTTAACAAATTTAGTCCTCATTTGCCGAAGTTATCGAGCTTCAAAGTTTGAAAAGTCACAAAAGTTGTGTGTTTGAGCACTTAAAGTACTATTTTTCTTGGAAATGCAACAAGATGCAATTATGATGTGTTGTGACATCTTAAAGAGCTCGTCGAGCTCATTAACTTGACACTTTGTTTAACAAATTTAGTCCTCATTTGCCGAAGTTATCGAGCTTCAAAGTTTGAAAAGTCACAAAAGTTGTGTGTTTGAGCACTTAAAGTACTATTTTTCTTGGAAATGCAACAAGGTGCAATCATCATGTGTTGTGACATCTTAAAGATCTCGTCGAGCTGATTAATTTGACACTTTGTTTAACAAATTTAGTCCTCATTTGCCGAAGTTATCGAGCTTCAAAGTTTGAAAAGTCACAAAAGTTGTGTGTTTGAGCACTTAAAGTACTATTTTTCTTGGAAATGCAACAAGGTGCAATCATCATGTGTTGTGACATCTTAAAGATCTCGTCGAGCTGATTAATTTGACACTTTGTTTAAAAAATTTAGTCCTCATTTGCCGAAGTTATCGAGCTTCAAAGTTTGGAAAGTCACAAAAGTTGTGTGTTTGAGCACTTAAAGTACTATTTTTCTTGGAAATGCAACAAGGTGCAATCATCATGTGTTGTGACATCTTAAAGATCTCGTCGAGCTGATTAATTTGACACTTTGTTTAACAAATTTAGTCCTCATTTGCCGAAGTTATCGAACTTCAAAGTTTGAAAAGTCACAAAAGTTGTGTGTTTGAGCACTTAAAGTACTATTTTTCCTAGAAATGCAACAAGATGCAATTATGATGTGTTGTGACATCTTAAAAACCTCGTCGAGCTGATTAATCTGACACTTTGTTTAACAAATTTAGTCCTCATTTGCCGAAGTTATCGAGCTTCATAGTTTGAAAAGTCACAAAAGTTGTGTGTGTGAGCACTTAAAGTACTATTTTTCTTGGAAATGCAACAAGATGCAATCATCATGTGTTGTGACATCTTAAAGATCTCGTCGAGCTGACTAATTTGACACTTTGTTTAACAAATTTAGTCCTCATTTGCCGAAGTTATCGAGCTTCAAAGTTTGAAAACTCACAAAAGTTGTGTGTTTGAGCACTTAAAGTACTATTTTTCTTGGAAATGCAACAAGATGCAATTATGATGTGTTGTGACATCTTAAAGAGCTCGTCGAGCTGATTAATTTGACACTTTGTTTAAAAAATTTGGTCCATAATTCCCGAAGTTATCGAGCTTCAAAGTTTGAAAAGTCACAAAAGTTGAGTGTTTGAGCACTTAAAGTACTATTTTTCTTGGAAATGCAACAAGATGCAATTATGATGTGTTGTGACATCTTAAAGAGCTCGTCGAGCTGATTAATTTGACACTTTGTTTAAAAAATTTTGTCCATAATTCCCGAAGTTATCGAGCTTCAAAGTTTGAAAAGTCACAAAAGTTGTGTGTTTGAGCACTTAAAGTACTATTTTTCTTGGAAATGCAACAAGATGCAATTATGATGTGTTGTGACATCTTAAAGAGATCGTCGAGCTGATTAATTTGACACTTTGTTTAACAAATTTAGTCCTCATTTGCCGAAGTTATCGAGCTTCAAAGTTTGAAAAGTCACAAATTTGTGTGTTTGAGCACTTAAAGTACTATTTTTCTTGGAAATGCAACAAGATGCAATTATGATGTGTTGTGACATCTTAAAGAGATCGTCGAGCTGATTAATTTGACACTTTGTTTAACAAATTTAGTCCTCATTTGCCGAAGTTATCGAGCTTCAAAGTTTCAAAAGTCACAAAAGTTGTGTGTTTGAGCACTTAAAGTACTATTTTTCTTGGAAATGCAACAAGATGCAATTATGATGTGTTGTGACATCTTAAAGAGATCGTCGAGCTGATTAATTTGACACTTTGTTTAAAAAATTTGGTCCACAATTCCCGAAGTTATCGAGCTTCAAAGTTTGGAAAGTCACAAAAGTTGTGTGTTTGAGCACTTAAAGTACTATTTTTCTTGGAAATGCAACAAGGTGCAATCATCATGTGTTGTGACATCTTAAAGATCTCGTCGAGCTGATTAATTTGACACTTTGTTTAACAAATTTAGTCCTCATTTGCCGAAGTTATCGAGCTTCAAAGTTTGAAAAGTCACAAAAGTTGTGTGTGTGAGCACTTAAAGTACTATTTTTCTTGGAAATGCAACAAGATGCAATCATGATGTGTTGTGACATCTTAAAGAGCTCGTCGAGCTGATTAATTTGACACTTTGTTTAAAAAATTTGGTCCACAATTCCCGAAGTTATCGAGCTTCAAAGTTTGAAAAGTCACAAAAGTTGTGTGTTTGAGCACTTAAAGTACTATTTTTCTTGGAAATGCAACAAGATGCAATTATGATGTGTTGTGACATCTTAAAGAGCTCGTCGAGCTGATTAATTTGACACTTTGTTTAAAAAATTTGGTCCATAATTCCCGAAGTTATCGAGCTTCAAAGTTTGAAAAGTCACAAAAGTTGAGTGTTTGAGCACTTAAAGTACTATTTTTCTTGGAAATGCAACAAGATGCAATTATGATGTGTTGTGACATCTTAAAGAGCTCGTCGAGCTGATTAATTTGACACTTTGTTTAAAAAATTTTGTCCATAATTCCCGAAGTTATCGAGCTTCAAAGTTTGAAAAGTCACAAAAGTTGTGTGTTTGAGCACTTAAAGTACTATTTTTCTTGGAAATGCAACAAGGTGCAATCATCATGTGTTGTGACATCTTAAAGATCTCGTCGAGCTGATTAATTTGACACTTTGTTTAACAAATTTAGTCCTCATTTGCCGAAGTTATCGAGCTTCAAAGTTTGAAAAGTCACAAAAGGTGTGTGTTTGAGCACTTAAAGTACTATTTTTCTTGGAAATGCAACAAGATGCAATCATCATGTGTTGTGACATCTTAAAGAGCTCGTCGAGCTGATTAATTTGACACTTTGTTTAACAAATTTGGTCAATAATTCCCGAAGTTATCGAGCTTCAAAGTTTGAAAAGTCACAAAAGTTGTGTGTTTGAGCACTTAAAGTACTATTATTCGTGGAAATGCAACAAGATGCAATCATGATGTGTTGTGACATCTTAAAGAGCTCGTCGAGCTGATTAATTTGACACTTTGTTTAAAAAATTTGGTCCACAATTCCCGAAGTTATCGAGCTTCAAAGTTTGAAAAGTCACAAAAGTTGTGTGTTTGAGCACTTAAAGTACTATTTTTCTTGGAAATGCAACAAGATGCAATTATGATGTGTTGTGACATCTTAAAGAGATCGTCGAGCTGATTAATTTGACACTTTGTTTAACAAATTTGGTCCATAATTCCCGAAGTTATCGAGCTTCAAAGTTTGAAAAGTCTCAAAAGTTGAGTGTTTGAGCACTTAAAGTACTATTTTTCTTGGAAATGCAACAAGATGCAATTATGATGTGTTGTGACATCTTAAAGAGATCGTCGAGCTGATTAATTTGACATTTTGTTTAACAAATTTAGTCCTCATTTGCCGAAGTTATCGAGCTTCAAAGTTTGAAAAGTCACAAAAGTTGTGTGTTTGAGCACTTAAAGTACTATTTTTCTTGGAAATGCAACAAGATGCAATTATGATGTGTTGTGACATCTTAAAGAGATCGTCGAGCTGATTAATTTGACACTTTGTTTAAAAAATTTGGTCCACAATTCCCGAAGTTATCGAGCTTCAAAGTTTGAAAAGTCACAAAAGTTGTGTGTTTGAGCACTTAAAGTACTATTTTTCTTGGAAATTCAACAAGATGCAATTATGATGTGTTGTGACATCTTAAAGAGCTCGTCGAGCTGATTAACTTGACACTTTGTTTAATAAATTTGGTCCTTATTTGACGAAGTTATCGAGCTTCAAAGTTTGGAAAGTCACAAAAGTTGTGTGTTTGAGCACTTAAAGTACTATTTTTCTTGGAAATGCAACAAGGTGCAATCATCATGTGTTGTGACATCTTAAAGATCTCGTCGAGCTGATTAATTTGACACTTTGTTTAACAAATTTAGTCCTCATTTGCCGAAGTTATCGAGCTTCAAAGTTTGAAAAGTCACAAAAGTTGTGTGTTTGAGCACTTAAAGTACTATTTTTCTTGGAAATGCAACAAGATGCAATTATGATGTGTTGTGACATCTTAAAGAGCTCGTCGAGCTCATTAACTTGACACTTTGTTTAACAAATTTAGTCCTCATTTGCCGAAGTTATCGAGCTTCAAAGTTTGAAAAGTCACAAAAGTTGTGTGTTTGAGCACTTAAAGTACTATTTTTCTTGGAAATGCAACAAGGTGCAATCATCATGTGTTGTGACATCTTAAAGATCTCGTCGAGCTGATTAATTTGACACTTTGTTTAACAAATTTAGTCCTCATTTGCCGAAGTTATCGAGCTTCAAAGTTTGAAAAGTCACAAAAGTTGTGTGTTTGAGCACTTAAAGTACTATTTTTCTTGGAAATGCAACAAGGTGCAATCATCATGTGTTGTGACATCTTAAAGATCCCGTCGAGCTGATTAATTTGACACTTTGTTTAACAAATTTAGTCCTCATTTGCCGAAGTTATCGAGCTTCAAAGTTTGAAAAGTCACAAAAGTTGTGTGTTTGAGCACTTAAAGTACAATTTTTCTTGGAAATGCAACAAGGTGCAATCATCATGTGTTGTGACATCTTAAAGATCTCGTCGAGCTGATTAATTTGACACTTTGTTTAACAAATTTAGTCCTCATTTGCCGAAGTTATCGAGCTTCAAAGTTTGAAAAGTCACAAAAGTTGTGTGTTTGAGCACTTAAAGTACTATTTTTCTTGGAAATGCAACAAGATGCAATTATGATGTGTTGTGACATCTTAAAGAGCTCGTCGAGCTCATTAACTTGACACTTTGTTTAACAAATTTAGTCCTCATTTGCCGAAGTTATCGAGCTTCAAAGTTTGAAAAGTCACAAAAGTTGTGTGTTTGAGCACTTAAAGTACTATTTTTCTTGGAAATGCAACAAGATGCAATTATGATGTGTTGTGACATCTTAAAGAGCTCGTCGAGCTGATTAACTTGACACTTTGTTTAATAAATTTGGTCCTTATTTGACGAAGTTATCGAGCTTCAAAGTTTGGAAAGTCACAAAAGTTGTGTGTTTGAGCACTTAAAGTACTATTTTTCTTGGAAATGCAACAAGGTGCAATCATCATGTGTTGTGACATCTTAAAGATCTCGTCGAGCTGATTAATTTGACACTTTGTTTAACAAATTTAGTCCTCATTTGCCGAAGTTATCGAGCTTCAAAGTTTGAAAAGTCACAAAAGTTGTGTGTTTGAGCACTTAAAGTACTATTTTTCTTGGAAATGCAACAAGATGCAATTATGATGTGTTGTGACATCTTAAAGAGCTCGTCGAGCTCATTAACTTGACACTTTGTTTAACAAATTTAGTCCTCATTTGCCGAAGTTATCGAGCTTCAAAGTTTGAAAAGTCACAAAAGTTGTGTGTTTGAGCACTTAAAGTACTATTTTTCTTGGAAATGCAACAAGGTGCAATCATCATGTGTTGTGACATCTTAAAGATCTCGTCGAGCTGATTAATTTGACACTTTGTTTAACAAATTTAGTCCTCATTTGCCGAAGTTATCGAGCTTCAAAGTTTGAAAAGTCACAAAAGTTGTGTGTTTGAGCACTTAAAGTACTATTTTTCTTGGAAATGCAACAAGGTGCAATCATCATGTGTTGTGACATCTTAAAGATCCCGTCGAGCTGATTAATTTGACACTTTGTTTAACAAATTTAGTCCTCATTTGCCGAAGTTATCGAGCTTCAAAGTTTGAAAAGTCACAAAAGTTGTGTGTTTGAGCACTTAAAGTACTATTTTTCTTGGAAATGCAACAAGATGCAATTATGATGTGTTGTGACATCTTAAAGAGCTCGTCGAGCTCATTAACTTGACACTTTGTTTAACAAATTTAGTCCTCATTTGCCGAAGTTATCGAGCTTCAAAGTTTGAAAAGTCACAAAAGTTGTGTGTTTGAGCACTTAAAGTACTATTTTTCTTGGAAATGCAACAAGATGCAATTATGATGTGTTGTGACATCTTAAAGAGCTCATCGAGCTCATTAACTTGACACTTTGTTTAATAAATTTGGACCTTATTTGACGAAGTTATCGAGCTTCAAAGTTTGAAAAGTCACAAAAGTTGTGTGTTTGAGCACTTAAAGTACTATTTTTCCTGGAAATGCAACAAGATGCAATTATGATGTGTTGTGACATCTTAAAGATCTCGTCGAGCTGATTAATTTGACGCTTTGTTTAACAAATTTAGTCCTCATTTGCCGAAGTTATCGAGCTTCAAAGTTTGAAAAGTCACAAAAGTTGTGTGTTTGAGCACTTAAAGTACTATTTTTCTTGGAAATGCAACAAGATGCAATTATGATGTGTTGTGACATCTTAAAGAGCTCGTCGAGCTGATTAACTTGACACTTTGTTTAATAAATTTGGTCCTTATTTGACGAAGTTATCGAGCTTCAAAGTTTGGAAAGTCACAAAAGTTGTGTGTTTGAGCACTTAAAGTACTATTTTTCTTGGAAATGCAACAAGGTGCAATCATCATGTGTTGTGACATCTTAAAGATCTCGTCGAGCTGATTAATTTGACACTTTGTTTAACAAATTTAGTCCTCATTTGCCGAAGTTATCGAGCTTCAAAGTTTGAAAAGTCACAAAAGTTGTGTGTTTGAGCACTTAAAGTACTATTTTTCTTGGAAATGCAACAAGATGCAATTATGATGTGTTGTGACATCTTAAAGAGCTCGTCGAGCTCATTAACTTGACACTTTGTTTAACAAATTTAGTCCTCATTTGCCGAAGTTATCGAGCTTCAAAGTTTGAAAAGTCACAAAAGTTGTGTGTTTGAGCACTTAAAGTACTATTTTTCTTGGAAATGCAACAAGATGCAATTATGATGTGTTGTGACATCTTAAAGATCTCGTCGAGCTGATTAATTTGACACTTTGTTTAACAAATTTAGTCCTCATTTGCCGAAGTTATCGAGCTTCAAAGTTTGAAAAGTCACAAAAGTTGTGTGTTTGAGCACTTAAAGTACTATTTTTCTTGGAAATGCAACAAGATGCAATTATGATGTGTTGTGACATCTTAAAGAGCTCGTCGAGCTCATTAACTTGACACTTTGTTTAACAAATTTAGTCCTCATTTGCCGAAGTTATCGAGCTTCAAAGTTTGAAAAGTCACAAAAGTTGTGTGTTTGAGCACTTAAAGTACTATTTTTCTTGGAAATGCAACAAGGTGCAATCATCATGTGTTGTGACATCTTAAAGATCTCGTCGAGCTGATTAATTTGACACTTTGTTTAACAAATTTAGTCCTCATTTGCCGAAGTTATCGAGCTTCAAAGTTTGAAAAGTCACAAAAGTTGTGTGTTTGAGCACTTAAAGTACTATTTTTCTTGGAAATGCAACAAGGTGCAATCATCATGTGTTGTGACATCTTAAAGATCCCGTCGAGCTGATTAATTTGACACTTTGTTTAACAAATTTAGTCCTCATTTGCCGAAGTTATCGAGCTTCAAAGTTTGAAAAGTCACAAAAGTTGTGTGTTTGAGCACTTAAAGTACTATTTTTCTTGGAAATGCAACAAGGTGCAATCATCATGTGTTGTGACATCTTAAAGATCTCGTCGAGCTGATTAATTTGACACTTTGTTTAACAAATTTAGTCCTCATTTGCCGAAGTTATCGAGCTTCAAAGTTTGAAAAGTCACAAAAGTTGTGTGTTTGAGCACTTAAAGTACTATTTTTCTTGGAAATGCAACAAGGTGCAATCATCATGTGTTGTGACATCTTAAAGATCCCGTCGAGCTGATTAATTTGACACTTTGTTTAACAAATTTAGTCCTCATTTGCCGAAGTTATCGAGCTTCAAAGTTTGAAAAGTCACAAAAGTTGTGTGTTTGAGCACTTAAAGTACAATTTTTCTTGGAAATGCAACAAGGTGCAATCATCATGTGTTGTGACATCTTAAAGATCTCGTCGAGCTGATTAATTTGACACTTTGTTTAACAAATTTAGTCCTCATTTGCCGAAGTTATCGAGCTTCAAAGTTTGAAAAGTCACAAAAGTTGTGTGTTTGAGCACTTAAAGTACTATTTTTCTTGGAAATGCAACAAGATGCAATTATGATGTGTTGTGACATCTTAAAGAGCTCGTCGAGCTCATTAACTTGACACTTTGTTTAACAAATTTAGTCCTCATTTGCCGAAGTTATCGAGCTTCAAAGTTTGAAAAGTCACAAAAGTTGTGTGTTTGAGCACTTAAAGTACTATTTTTCTTGGAAATGCAACAAGATGCAATTATGATGTGTTGTGACATCTTAAAGAGCTCGTCGAGCTGATTAACTTGACACTTTGTTTAATAAATTTGGTCCTTATTTGACGAAGTTATCGAGCTTCAAAGTTTGGAAAGTCACAAAAGTTGTGTGTTTGAGCACTTAAAGTACTATTTTTCTTGGAAATGCAACAAGGTGCAATCATCATGTGTTGTGACATCTTAAAGATCTCGTCGAGCTGATTAATTTGACACTTTGTTTAACAAATTTAGTCCTCATTTGCCGAAGTTATCGAGCTTCAAAGTTTGAAAAGTCACAAAAGTTGTGTGTTTGAGCACTTAAAGTACTATTTTTCTTGGAAATGCAACAAGATGCAATTATGATGTGTTGTGACATCTTAAAGAGCTCGTCGAGCTCATTAACTTGACACTTTGTTTAACAAATTTAGTCCTCATTTGCCGAAGTTATCGAGCTTCAAAGTTTGAAAAGTCACAAAAGTTGTGTGTTTGAGCACTTAAAGTACTATTTTTCTTGGAAATGCAACAAGGTGCAATCATCATGTGTTGTGACATCTTAAAGATCTCGTCGAGCTGATTAATTTGACACTTTGTTTAACAAATTTAGTCCTCATTTGCCGAAGTTATCGAGCTTCAAAGTTTGAAAAGTCACAAAAGTTGTGTGTTTGAGCACTTAAAGTACTATTTTTCTTGGAAATGCAACAAGGTGCAATCATCATGTGTTGTGACATCTTAAAGATCCCGTCGAGCTGATTAATTTGACACTTTGTTTAACAAATTTAGTCCTCATTTGCCGAAGTTATCGAGCTTCAAAGTTTGAAAAGTCACAAAAGTTGTGTGTTTGAGCACTTAAAGTACTATTTTTCTTGGAAATGCAACAAGATGCAATTATGATGTGTTGTGACATCTTAAAGAGCTCGTCGAGCTCATTAACTTGACACTTTGTTTAACAAATTTAGTCCTCATTTGCCGAAGTTATCGAGCTTCAAAGTTTGAAAAGTCACAAAAGTTGTGTGTTTGAGCACTTAAAGTACTATTTTTCTTGGAAATGCAACAAGATGCAATTATGATGTGTTGTGACATCTTAAAGAGCTCATCGAGCTCATTAACTTGACACTTTGTTTAATAAATTTGGACCTTATTTGACGAAGTTATCGAGCTTCAAAGTTTGAAAAGTCACAAAAGTTGTGTGTTTGAGCACTTAAAGTACTATTTTTCCTGGAAATGCAACAAGATGCAATTATGATGTGTTGTGACATCTTAAAGATCTCGTCGAGCTGATTAATTTGACGCTTTGTTTAACAAATTTAGTCCTCATTTGCCGAAGTTATCGAGCTTCAAAGTTTGAAAAGTCACAAAAGTTGTGTGTTTGAGCACTTAAAGTACTATTTTTCTTGGAAATGCAACAAGATGCAATTATGATGTGTTGTGACATCTTAAAGAGCTCGTCGAGCTGATTAACTTGACACTTTGTTTAATAAATTTGGTCCTTATTTGACGAAGTTATCGAGCTTCAAAGTTTGGAAAGTCACAAAAGTTGTGTGTTTGAGCACTTAAAGTACTATTTTTCTTGGAAATGCAACAAGGTGCAATCATCATGTGTTGTGACATCTTAAAGATCTCGTCGAGCTGATTAATTTGACACTTTGTTTAACAAATTTAGTCCTCATTTGCCGAAGTTATCGAGCTTCAAAGTTTGAAAAGTCACAAAAGTTGTGTGTTTGAGCACTTAAAGTACTATTTTTCTTGGAAATGCAACAAGATGCAATTATGATGTGTTGTGACATCTTAAAGAGCTCGTCGAGCTCATTAACTTGACACTTTGTTTAACAAATTTAGTCCTCATTTGCCGAAGTTATCGAGCTTCAAAGTTTGAAAAGTCACAAAAGTTGTGTGTTTGAGCACTTAAAGTACTATTTTTCTTGGAAATGCAACAAGATGCAATTATGATGTGTTGTGACATCTTAAAGATCTCGTCGAGCTGATTAATTTGACACTTTGTTTAACAAATTTAGTCCTCATTTGCCGAAGTTATCGAGCTTCAAAGTTTGAAAAGTCACAAAAGTTGTGTGTTTGAGCACTTAAAGTACTATTTTTCTTGGAAATGCAACAAGATGCAATTATGATGTGTTGTGACATCTTAAAGAGCTCGTCGAGCTCATTAACTTGACACTTTGTTTAACAAATTTAGTCCTCATTTGCCGAAGTTATCGAGCTTCAAAGTTTGAAAAGTCACAAAAGTTGTGTGTTTGAGCACTTAAAGTACTATTTTTCTTGGAAATGCAACAAGGTGCAATCATCATGTGTTGTGACATCTTAAAGATCTCGTCGAGCTGATTAATTTGACACTTTGTTTAACAAATTTAGTCCTCATTTGCCGAAGTTATCGAGCTTCAAAGTTTGAAAAGTCACAAAAGTTGTGTGTTTGAGCACTTAAAGTACTATTTTTCTTGGAAATGCAACAAGGTGCAATCATCATGTGTTGTGACATCTTAAAGATCCCGTCGAGCTGATTAATTTGACACTTTGTTTAACAAATTTAGTCCTCATTTGCCGAAGTTATCGAGCTTCAAAGTTTGAAAAGTCACAAAAGTTGTGTGTTTGAGCACTTAAAGTACTATTTTTCTTGGAAATGCAACAAGGTGCAATCATCATGTGTTGTGACATCTTAAAGATCTCGTCGAGCTGATTAATTTGACACTTTGTTTAACAAATTTAGTCCTCATTTGCCGAAGTTATCGAGCTTCAAAGTTTGAAAAGTCACAAAAGTTGTGTGTTTGAGCACTTAAAGTACTATTTTTCTTGGAAATGCAACAAGGTGCAATCATCATGTGTTGTGACATCTTAAAGATCCCGTCGAGCTGATTAATTTGACACTTTGTTTAACAAATTTAGTCCTCATTTGCCGAAGTTATCGAGCTTCAAAGTTTGAAAAGTCACAAAAGTTGTGTGTTTGAGCACTTAAAGTACAATTTTTCTTGGAAATGCAACAAGGTGCAATCATCATGTGTTGTGACATCTTAAAGATCTCGTCGAGCTGATTAATTTGACACTTTGTTTAACAAATTTAGTCCTCATTTGCCGAAGTTATCGAGCTTCAAAGTTTGAAAAGTCACAAAAGTTGTGTGTTTGAGCACTTAAAGTACTATTTTTCTTGGAAATGCAACAAGATGCAATTATGATGTGTTGTGACATCTTAAAGAGCTCGTCGAGCTCATTAACTTGACACTTTGTTTAACAAATTTAGTCCTCATTTGCCGAAGTTATCGAGCTTCAAAGTTTGAAAAGTCACAAAAGTTGTGTGTTTGAGCACTTAAAGTACTATTTTTCTTGGAAATGCAACAAGATGCAATTATGATGTGTTGTGACATCTTAAAGAGCTCGTCGAGCTGATTAACTTGACACTTTGTTTAATAAATTTGGTCCTTATTTGACGAAGTTATCGAGCTTCAAAGTTTGGAAAGTCACAAAAGTTGTGTGTTTGAGCACTTAAAGTACTATTTTTCTTGGAAATGCAACAAGGTGCAATCATCATGTGTTGTGACATCTTAAAGATCTCGTCGAGCTGATTAATTTGACACTTTGTTTAACAAATTTAGTCCTCATTTGCCGAAGTTATCGAGCTTCAAAGTTTGAAAAGTCACAAAAGTTGTGTGTTTGAGCACTTAAAGTACTATTTTTCTTGGAAATGCAACAAGATGCAATTATGATGTGTTGTGACATCTTAAAGAGCTCGTCGAGCTCATTAACTTGACACTTTGTTTAACAAATTTAGTCCTCATTTGCCGAAGTTATCGAGCTTCAAAGTTTGAAAAGTCACAAAAGTTGTGTGTTTGAGCACTTAAAGTACTATTTTTCTTGGAAATGCAACAAGGTGCAATCATCATGTGTTGTGACATCTTAAAGATCTCGTCGAGCTGATTAATTTGACACTTTGTTTAACAAATTTAGTCCTCATTTGCCGAAGTTATCGAGCTTCAAAGTTTGAAAAGTCACAAAAGTTGTGTGTTTGAGCACTTAAAGTACTATTTTTCTTGGAAATGCAACAAGGTGCAATCATCATGTGTTGTGACATCTTAAAGATCCCGTCGAGCTGATTAATTTGACACTTTGTTTAACAAATTTAGTCCTCATTTGCCGAAGTTATCGAGCTTCAAAGTTTGAAAAGTCACAAAAGTTGTGTGTTTGAGCACTTAAAGTACTATTTTTCTTGGAAATGCAACAAGATGCAATTATGATGTGTTGTGACATCTTAAAGAGCTCGTCGAGCTCATTAACTTGACACTTTGTTTAATAAATTTGGTCCTTATTTGACGAAGTTATCGAGCTTCAAAGTTTGGAAAGTCATAAAAGTTGTGTGTTTGAGCACTTAAAGTACTATTTTTCTTGGAAATGCAACAAGGTGCAATCATCATGTGTTGTGACATCTTAAAGATCTCGTCGAGCTGATTAATTTGACACTTTGTTTAACAAATTTAGTCCTCATTTGCCGAAGTTATCGAGCTTCAAAGTTTGAAAAGTCACAAAAGTTGTGTGTTTGAGCACTTAAAGTACTATTTTTCTTGGAAATGCAACAAGATGCAATTATGATGTGTTGTGACATCTTAAAGAGCTCGTCGAGCTCATTAACTTGACACTTTGTTTAACAAATTTAGTCCTCATTTGCCGAAGTTATCGAGCTTCAAAGTTTGAAAAGTCACAAAAGTTGTGTGTTTGAGCACTTAAAGTACTATTTTTCTTGGAAATGCAACAAGATGCAATTATGATGTGTTGTGACATCTTAAAGATCTCGTCGAGCTGATTAATTTGACACTTTGTTTAACAAATTTAGTCCTCATTTGCCGAAGTTATCGAGCTTCAAAGTTTGAAAAGTCACAAAAGTTGTGTGTTTGAGCACTTAAAGTACTATTTTTCTTGGAAATGCAACAAGATGCAATTATGATGTGTTGTGACATCTTAAAGAGCTCGTCGAGCTCATTAACTTGACACTTTGTTTAACAAATTTAGTCCTCATTTGCCGAAGTTATCGAGCTTCAAAGTTTGAAAAGTCACAAAAGTTGTGTGTTTGAGCACTTAAAGTACTATTTTTCTTGGAAATGCAACAAGGTGCAATCATCATGTGTTGTGACATCTTAAAGATCTCGTCGAGCTGATTAATTTGACACTTTGTTTAACAAATTTAGTCCTCATTTGCCGAAGTTATCGAGCTTCAAAGTTTGAAAAGTCACAAAAGTTGTGTGTTTGAGCACTTAAAGTACTATTTTTCTTGGAAATGCAACAAGGTGCAATCATCATGTGTTGTGACATCTTAAAGATCCCGTCGAGCTGATTAATTTGACACTTTGTTTAACAAATTTAGTCCTCATTTGCCGAAGTTATCGAGCTTCAAAGTTTGAAAAGTCACAAAAGTTGTGTGTTTGAGCACTTAAAGTACTATTTTTCTTGGAAATGCAACAAGGTGCAATCATCATGTGTTGTGACATCTTAAAGATCTCGTCGAGCTGATTAATTTGACACTTTGTTTAACAAATTTAGTCCTCATTTGCCGAAGTTATCGAGCTTCAAAGTTTGAAAAGTCACAAAAGTTGTGTGTTTGAGCACTTAAAGTACTATTTTTCTTGGAAATGCAACAAGGTGCAATCATCATGTGTTGTGACATCTTAAAGATCCCGTCGAGCTGATTAATTTGACACTTTGTTTAACAAATTTAGTCCTCATTTGCCGAAGTTATCGAGCTTCAAAGTTTGAAAAGTCACAAAAGTTGTGTGTTTGAGCACTTAAAGTACAATTTTTCTTGGAAATGCAACAAGGTGCAATCATCATGTGTTGTGACATCTTAAAGATCTCGTCGAGCTGATTAATTTGACACTTTGTTTAACAAATTTAGTCCTCATTTGCCGAAGTTATCGAGCTTCAAAGTTTGAAAAGTCACAAAAGTTGTGTGTTTGAGCACTTAAAGTACTATTTTTCTTGGAAATGCAACAAGATGCAATTATGATGTGTTGTGACATCTTAAAGAGCTCGTCGAGCTCATTAACTTGACACTTTGTTTAACAAATTTAGTCCTCATTTGCCGAAGTTATCGAGCTTCAAAGTTTGAAAAGTCACAAAAGTTGTGTGTTTGAGCACTTAAAGTACTATTTTTCTTGGAAATGCAACAAGATGCAATTATGATGTGTTGTGACATCTTAAAGAGCTCGTCGAGCTGATTAACTTGACACTTTGTTTAATAAATTTGGTCCTTATTTGACGAAGTTATCGAGCTTCAAAGTTTGGAAAGTCACAAAAGTTGTGTGTTTGAGCACTTAAAGTACTATTTTTCTTGGAAATGCAACAAGGTGCAATCATCATGTGTTGTGACATCTTAAAGATCTCGTCGAGCTGATTAATTTGACACTTTGTTTAACAAATTTAGTCCTCATTTGCCGAAGTTATCGAGCTTCAAAGTTTGAAAAGTCACAAAAGTTGTGTGTTTGAGCACTTAAAGTACTATTTTTCTTGGAAATGCAACAAGATGCAATTATGATGTGTTGTGACATCTTAAAGAGCTCGTCGAGCTCATTAACTTGACACTTTGTTTAACAAATTTAGTCCTCATTTGCCGAAGTTATCGAGCTTCAAAGTTTGAAAAGTCACAAAAGTTGTGTGTTTGAGCACTTAAAGTACTATTTTTCTTGGAAATGCAACAAGGTGCAATCATCATGTGTTGTGACATCTTAAAGATCTCGTCGAGCTGATTAATTTGACACTTTGTTTAACAAATTTAGTCCTCATTTGCCGAAGTTATCGAGCTTCAAAGTTTGAAAAGTCACAAAAGTTGTGTGTTTGAGCACTTAAAGTACTATTTTTCTTGGAAATGCAACAAGGTGCAATCATCATGTGTTGTGACATCTTAAAGATCCCGTCGAGCTGATTAATTTGACACTTTGTTTAACAAATTTAGTCCTCATTTGCCGAAGTTATCGAGCTTCAAAGTTTGAAAAGTCACAAAAGTTGTGTGTTTGAGCACTTAAAGTACTATTTTTCTTGGAAATGCAACAAGATGCAATTATGATGTGTTGTGACATCTTAAAGAGCTCGTCGAGCTCATTAACTTGACACTTTGTTTAACAAATTTAGTCCTCATTTGCCGAAGTTATCGAGCTTCAAAGTTTGAAAAGTCACAAAAGTTGTGTGTTTGAGCACTTAAAGTACTATTTTTCTTGGAAATGCAACAAGATGCAATTATGATGTGTTGTGACATCTTAAAGAGCTCATCGAGCTCATTAACTTGACACTTTGTTTAATAAATTTGGACCTTATTTGACGAAGTTATCGAGCTTCAAAGTTTGAAAAGTCACAAAAGTTGTGTGTTTGAGCACTTAAAGTACTATTTTTCCTGGAAATGCAACAAGATGCAATTATGGTGTGTTGTGACATCTTAAAGATCTCGTCGAGCTGATTAATTTGACGCTTTGTTTAACAAATTTAGTCCTCATTTGCCGAAGTTATCGAGCTTCAAAGTTTGAAAAGTCACAAAAGTTGTGTGTTTGAGCACTTAAAGTACTATTTTTCTTGGAAATGCAACAAGATGCAATTATGATGTGTTGTGACATCTTAAAGAGCTCGTCGAGCTGATTAACTTGACACTTTGTTTAATAAATTTGGTCCTTATTTGACGAAGTTATCGAGCTTCAAAGTTTGGAAAGTCACAAAAGTTGTGTGTTTGAGCACTTAAAGTACTATTTTTCTTGGAAATGCAACAAGGTGCAATCATCATGTGTTGTGACATCTTAAAGATCTCGTCGAGCTGATTAATTTGACACTTTGTTTAACAAATTTAGTCCTCATTTGCCGAAGTTATCGAGCTTCAAAGTTTGAAAAGTCACAAAAGTTGTGTGTTTGAGCACTTAAAGTACTATTTTTCTTGGAAATGCAACAAGATGCAATTATGATGTGTTGTGACATCTTAAAGAGCTCGTCGAGCTCATTAACTTGACACTTTGTTTAACAAATTTAGTCCTCATTTGCCGAAGTTATCGAGCTTCAAAGTTTGAAAAGTCACAAAAGTTGTGTGTTTGAGCACTTAAAGTACTATTTTTCTTGGAAATGCAACAAGATGCAATTATGATGTGTTGTGACATCTTAAAGATCTCGTCGAGCTGATTAATTTGACACTTTGTTTAACAAATTTAGTCCTCATTTGCCGAAGTTATCGAGCTTCAAAGTTTGAAAAGTCACAAAAGTTGTGTGTTTGAGCACTTAAAGTACTATTTTTCTTGGAAATGCAACAAGATGCAATTATGATGTGTTGTGACATCTTAAAGAGCTCGTCGAGCTCATTAACTTGACACTTTGTTTAACAAATTTAGTCCTCATTTGCCGAAGTTATCGAGCTTCAAAGTTTGAAAAGTCACAAAAGTTGTGTGTTTGAGCACTTAAAGTACTATTTTTCTTGGAAATGCAACAAGGTGCAATCATCATGTGTTGTGACATCTTAAAGATCTCGTCGAGCTGATTAATTTGACACTTTGTTTAACAAATTTAGTCCTCATTTGCCGAAGTTATCGAGCTTCAAAGTTTGAAAAGTCACAAAAGTTGTGTGTTTGAGCACTTAAAGTACTATTTTTCTTGGAAATGCAACAAGGTGCAATCATCATGTGTTGTGACATCTTAAAGATCCCGTCGAGCTGATTAATTTGACACTTTGTTTAACAAATTTAGTCCTCATTTGCCGAAGTTATCGAGCTTCAAAGTTTGAAAAGTCACAAAAGTTGTGTGTTTGAGCACTTAAAGTACTATTTTTCTTGGAAATGCAACAAGGTGCAATCATCATGTGTTGTGACATCTTAAAGATCTCGTCGAGCTGATTAATTTGACACTTTGTTTAACAAATTTAGTCCTCATTTGCCGAAGTTATCGAGCTTCAAAGTTTGAAAAGTCACAAAAGTTGTGTGTTTGAGCACTTAAAGTACTATTTTTCTTGGAAATGCAACAAGATGCAATTATGATGTGTTGTGACATCTTAAAGAGCTCGTCGAGCTCATTAACTTGACACTTTGTTTAACAAATTTAGTCCTCATTTGCCGAAGTTATCGAGCTTCAAAGTTTGAAAAGTCACAAAAGTTGTGTGTTTGAGCACTTAAAGTACTATTTTTCTTGGAAATGCAACAAGATGCAATTATGATGTGTTGTGACATCTTAAAGAGCTCGTCGAGCTCATTAACTTGACACTTTGTTTAACAAATTTAGTCCTCATTTGCCGAAGTTATCGAGCTTCAAAGTTTGAAAAGTCACAAAAGTTGTGTGTTTGAGCACTTAAAGTACTATTTTTCTTGGAAATGCAACAAGATGCAATTATGATGTGTTGTGACATCTTAAAGAGCTCATCGAGCTCATTAACTTGACACTTTGTTTAATAAATTTGGACCTTATTTGACGAAGTTATCGAGCTTCAAAGTTTGAAAAGTCACAAAAGTTGTGTGTTTGAGCACTTAAAGTACTATTTTTCCTGGAAATGCAACAAGATGCAATTATGATGTGTTGTGACATCTTAAAGATCTCGTCGAGCTGATTAATTTGACGCTTTGTTTAACAAATTTAGTCCTCATTTGCCGAAGTTATCGAGCTTCAAAGTTTGAAAAGTCACAAAAGTTGTGTGTTTGAGCACTTAAAGTACTATTTTTCTTGGAAATGCAACAAGATGCAATTATGATGTGTTGTGACATCTTAAAGAGCTCGTCGAGCTGATTAACTTGACACTTTGTTTAATAAATTTGGTCCTTATTTGACGAAGTTATCGAGCTTCAAAGTTTGGAAAGTCACAAAAGTTATGTGTTTGAGCACTTAAAGTACTATTTTTCTTGGAAATGCAACAAGGTGCAATCATCATGTGTTGTGACATCTTAAAGATCTCGTCGAGCTGATTAATTTGACACTTTGTTTAACAAATTTAGTCCTCATTTGCCGAAGTTATCGAGCTTCAAAGTTTGAAAAGTCACAAAAGTTGTGTGTTTGAGCACTTAAAGTACTATTTTTCTTGGAAATGCAACAAGATGCAATTATGATGTGTTGTGACATCTTAAAGAGCTCGTCGAGCTCATTAACTTGACACTTTGTTTAACAAATTTAGTCCTCATTTGCCGAAGTTATCGAGCTTCAAAGTTTGAAAAGTCACAAAAGTTGTGTGTTTGAGCACTTAAAGTACAATTTTTCTTGGAAATGCAACAAGGTGCAATCATCATGTGTTGTGACATCTTAAAGATCTCGTCGAGCTGATTAATTTGACACTTTGTTTAACAAATTTAGTCCTCATTTGCCGAAGTTATCGAGCTTCAAAGTTTGAAAAGTCACAAAAGTTGTGTGTTTGAGCACTTAAAGTACTATTTTTCTTGGAAATGCAACAAGGTGCAATCATCATGTGTTGTGACATCTTAAAGATCTCGTCGAGCTGATTAATTTGACACATTGTTTAACAAATTTAGTCCTCATTTGCCGAAGTTATCGAGCTTCAAAGTTTGAAAAGTCACAAAAGTTGTGTGTTTGAGCACTTAAAGTACTATTTTTCTTGGAAATGCAACAAGGTGCAATTATGATGTGTTGTGACATCTTAAAGAGCTCGTCGAGCTCATTAACTTGACACTTTGTTTAACAAATTTAGTCCTCATTTGCCGAAGTTATCGAGCTTCAAAGTTTGAAAAGTCACAAAAGTTGTGTGTTTGAGCACTTAAAGTACTATTTTTCTTGGAAATGCAACAAGGTGCAATTATGATGTGTTGTGACATCTTAAAGAGCTCGTCGAGCTCATTAACTTGACACTTTGTTTAACAAATTTAGTCCTCATTTGCCGAAGTTATCGAGCTTCAAAGTTTGAAAAGTCACAAAAGTTGTGTGTTTGAGCACTTAAAGTACTATTTTTCTTGGAAATGCAACAAGGTGCAATCATCATGTGTTGTGACATCTTAAAGATCTCGTCGAGCTGATTAATTTGACACTTTGTTTAACAAATTTAGTCCTCATTTGCCGAAGTTATCGAGCTTCAAAGTTTGAAAAGTCACAAAAGTTGTGTGTTTGAGCACTTAAAGTACTATTTTTCTTGGAAATACAACAAGGTGCAATCATCATGTGTTGTGACATCTTAAAGATCTCGTCGAGCTGATTAATTTGACACTTTGTTTAACAAATTTAGTCCTCATTTGCCGAAGTTATCGAGCTTCAAAGTTTGGAAAGTCACAAAAGTTGTGTGTTTGAGCACTTAAAGTACTATTTTTCTTGGAAATGCAACAAGAGGCAATTATGATGTGTTGTGACATCTTAAAGAGCTCGTCGAGCTGATTAACTTGACACTTTGTTTAATAAATTTGGTCCTTATTTGACGAAGTTATCGAGCTTCAAAGTTTGAAAAGTCACAAAAGTTGTGTGTTTGAGCACTTAAAGTACTATTTTTCTTGGAAATGCAACAAGGTGCAATCATCATGTGTTGTGACATCTTAAAGATCTCGTCGAGCTGATTAATTTGACACTTTGTTTAACAAATTTAGTCCTCATTTGCCGAAGTTATCGAGCTTCAAAGTTTGAAAAGTCACAAAAGTTGTGTGTTTGAGCACTTAAAGTACTATTTTTCTTGGAAATGCAACAAGATGCAATTATGATGTGTTGTGACATCTTAAAGAGATCGTCGAGCTGATTAATTTGACACTTTGTTTAACAAATTTAGTCCTCATTTGCCGAAGTTATCGAGCTTCAAAGTTTGAAAAGTCACAAAAGTTGTGTGTTTGAGCACTTAAAGTACTATTTTTCTTGGAAATGAAACAATATGTAATCATCATGTGTTGTGACATCTTAAAGATCTCGTCGAGCTGATTAATTTGACACTTTGTTTAACAAATTTAGTCCTCATTTGCCGAAGTTATCGAGCTTCAAAGTTTGAAAAGTCACAAAATTTGTGTGTTTGAGCACTTAAAGTACTATTTTTCTTGGAAATGCAACAAGATGCACTCATGATGTGTTGTGACATCTTAAAAACCTCGTCGAGCTGATTAATCTGACACTTTGTTTAACAAATTTGGTCCACAATTCCCGAAGTTATCGAGCTCCAAAGTTTGAAAAGTCACAAAATTTGTGTGTTTGAGCACTTAAAGTACTATTTTTCTTGGAAATGCAACAAGATGCACTCATGATGTGTTGTGACATCTTAAAGAGCTCGTCGAGCTGATTAATTTGACACTTTGTTTAAAAAATTTGGTCCACAATTCCCGAAGTTATCGAGCTTCAAAGTTTGAAAAGTCACAAAAGTTGTGTGTTTGAGCACTTAAAGTACTATTTTTCCTGGAAATGCAACAAGATGCAATTATGATGTGTTGTGACATCTTAAAAACCTCGTCGAGCTCATTACTTTGACAATTTGTTTAACAAATTTGGTCCTTATTTGACGAAGTTATCGAGCTTCAAAGTTTGAAAAGTCACAAAATTTGTGTGTTTGAGCACTTAAAGTACTATTTTTCTTGGAAATGCAACAAGATGCACTCATGATGTGTTGTGACATCTTAAAAACCTCGTCGAGCTGATTAATTTGACACTTTGTTTAACAAATTTGGTCCACAATTCCCGAAGTTATCGAGCTTCAAAGTTTGAAAAGTCACAAAATTTGTGTGTTTGAGCACTTAAAGTAGTATTTTTCTTGGAAATGCAACAAGATGCAATTATGATCTGTTGTGACATCTTAAAGAGATCGTCGAGCTCATTAACTTGACACTTTGTTTAATAAATTTGGTCCTTATTTGACGAAGTTATTGAGCTTCAAAGTTTGGAAAGTCACAAAAGTTGTGTGTTTGAGCACTTAAAGTACTATTTTTCGCGGAAATGCAACAAGATGCAATCATCATGTGTTGTGACATCTTAAAGAGATCGTCGAGCTCATTAACTTGACACTTTGTTTAATAAATTTGGTCCTTATTTGACGAAGTTATTGAGCTTCAAAGTTTGGAAAGCCACAAAAGTTGTGTGTTTGAGCACTTACAGTACTATTTTTCGTGGAAATGCAACAAGATGCAATCATGATGTGTTGTGACATCTTAAAGAGCTCGTCGAGCTGATTAATTTGACACTTTGTTTAACAAATTTGGTCCATAATTCCCGAAGTTATCGAGCTTCAAAGTTTGAAAAGTCACAAAAGTTGTGTGTTTGAGCACTTAAAGTACTATTATTCGTGGAAATGCAACAAGATGCAATCATGATGTGTTGTGACATCTTAAAGAGCTCGTCGAGCTGGTTAATTTGACACTTTGTTTAAAAAATTTGGTTCACAATTCCCGAAGTTATCGAGCTTCAAAGTTTGAAAAGTCACAAAAGTTGTGTGTTTGAGCACTTAAAGTACTATTTTTCTTGGAAATGCAACAAGATGCAATTATGATGTGTTGTGACATCTTAAAGAGCTCGTCGAGCTGATTAATTTGACACTTTGTTTAAAAAATTTGGTCCATAATTCCCGAAGTTATCGAGCTTCAAAGTTTGAAAAGTCACAAAAGTTGTGTGTTTGAGCACTTAAAGTACTATTATTCGTGGAAATGCAACAAGATGCAATCATGATGTGTTGTGACATCTTAAAGAGCTCGTCGAGCTGGTTAATTTGACACTTTGTTTAAAAAATTTGGTTCACAATTCCCGAAGTTATCGAGCTTCAAAGTTTGAAAAGTCACAAAAGTTGTGTGTTTGAGCACTTAAAGTACTATTTTTCTTGGAAATGCAACAAGATGCAATTATGATGTGTTGTGACATCTTAAAGAGATCGTCGAGCTGATTAATTTGACACTTTGTTTAACAAATTTAGTCCTCATTTGCCGAAGTTATCGAGCTTCAAAGTTTGAAAAGTCACAAAAGTTGTGTGTTTGAGCACTTAAAGTACTATTTTTCTTGGAAATGCAACAAGATGCAATTATGATGTGTTGTGACATCTTAAAGAGATCGTCGAGCTGATTAATTTGACACTTTGTTTAATAAATTTGGTCCTCATTTGCCGAAGTTATCGAGCTTCAAAGTTTGAAAAGTCACAAAAGTTGTGTGTTTGAGCACTTAAAGTACTATTTTTCTTGGAAATGCAACAAGATGCAATTATGATGTGTTGTGACATCTTAAAGATCTCGTCGAGCTGATTAATTTGACACTTTGTTTAACAAATTTAGTCCTCATTTGCCGAAGTTATCGAGCTTCAAAGTTTGAAAAGTCACAAAAGTTGTGTGTTTGAGCACTTAAAGTACTATTTTTCTTGGAAATGCAACAAGATGCAATTATGATGTGTTGTGACATCTTAAAGAGCTCGTCGAGCTCATTACTTTGACAATTTGTTTAACAAATTTGGTCCTTATTTGACGATGTTATCGAGCTTCAAAGTTTGAAAAGTCACAAAATTTGTGTGTTTGAGCACTTAAAGTAGTATTTTTCTTGGAAATGCAACAAGATGCAATTATGATGTGTTGTGACATCTTAAAGAGCTCGTCGAGCTGATTAACTTGACACTTTGTTTAATAAATTTGGTCCTTATTTGACGAAGTTATCGAGCTTCAAAGTTTGGAAAGTCACAAAAGTTGTGTGTTTGAGCACTTAAAGTACTATTTTTCTTGGAAATGCAACAAGATGCAATTATGATGTGTTGTGACATCTTAAAGAGCTCGTCGAGCTGATTAACTTGACACTTTGTTTAATAAATTTGGTCCTTATTTGACGAAGTTATCGAGCTTCAAAGTTTGGAAAGTCACAAAAGTTGTGTGTTTGAGCACTTAAAGTACTATTTTTCTTGGAAATGCAACAAGGTGCAATCATCATGTGTTGTGACATCTTAAAGATCTCGTCGAGCTGATTAATTTGACACTTTGTTTAACAAATTTGGTTCACAATTCCCGAAGTTATCGAGCTTCAAAGTTTGAAAAGTCACAAAAGTTGTGTGTTTGAGCACTTAAAGTACTATTATTCGTGGAAATGCAACAAGATGCAATCATGATGTGTTGTGACATCTTAAAGAGCTCGTCGAGCTGATTAATTTGACACTTTGTTTAAAAAATTTGGTTCACAATTCCCGAAGTTATCGAGCTTCAAAGTTTGAAAAGTCACAAAAGTTGTGTGTTTGAGCACTTAAAGTACTATTTTTCTTGGAAATGCAACAAGATGCAATTATGATGTGTTGTGACATCTTAAAGAGCTCGTCGAGCTCATTAACTTGACACTTTGTTTAACAAATTTAGTCCTCATTTGCCGAAGTTATCGAGCTTCAAAGTTTGAAAAGTCACAAAAGTTGTGTGTTTGAGCACTTAAAGTACTATTTTTCTTGGAAATGCAACAAGGTGCAATCATCATGTGTTGTGACATCTTAAAGATCTCGTCGAGCTGATTAATTTGACACTTTGTTTAACAAATTTAGTCCTCATTTGCCGAAGTTATCGAGCTTCAAAGTTTGAAAAGTCACAAAAGTTGTGTGTTTGAGCACTTAAAGTACTATTTTTCTTGGAAATGCAACAAGGTGCAATTATGATGTGTTGTGACATCTTAAAGAGCTCGTCGAGCTCATTAACTTGACACTTTGTTTAACAAATTTAGTCCTCATTTGCCGAAGTTATCGAGCTTCAAAGTTTGAAAAGTCACAAAAGTTGTGTGTTTGAGCACTTAAAGTACTATTTTTCTTGGAAATGCAACAAGGTGCAATCATCATGTGTTGTGACATCTTAAAGATCTCGTCGAGCTGATTAATTTGACACTTTGTTTAACAAATTTAGTCCTCATTTGCCGAAGTTATCGAGCTTCAAAGTTTGAAAAGTCACAAAAGTTGTGTGTTTGAGCACTTAAAGTACTATTTTTCTTGGAAATACAACAAGGTGCAATCATCATGTGTTGTGACATCTTAAAGATCTCGTCGAGCTGATTAATTTGACACTTTGTTTAACAAATTTAGTCCTCATTTGCCGAAGTTATCGAGCTTCAAAGTTTGAAAAGTCACAAAAGTTGTGTGTTTGAGCACTTAAAGTACTATTTTTCTTGGAAATGCAACAAGAGGCAATTATGATGTGTTGTGACATCTTAAAGAGCTCGTCGAGCTGATTAACTTGACACTTTGTTTAATAAATTTGGTCCTTATTTGACGAAGTTATCGAGCTTCAAAGTTTGAAAAGTCACAAAAGTTGTGTGTTTGAGCACTTAAAGTACTATTTTTCTTGGAAATGCAACAAGGTGCAATCATCATGTGTTGTGACATCTTAAAGATCTCGTCGAGCTGATTAATTTGACACTTTGTTTAACAAATTTAGTCCTCATTTGCCGAAGTTATCGAGCTTCAAAGTTTGAAAAGTCACAAAAGTTGTGTGTTTGAGCACTTAAAGTACTATTTTTCTTGGAAATGCAACAAGATGCACTCATGATGTGTTGTGACATCTTAAAAACCTCGTCGAGCTGATTAATCTTACACTTTGTTTAACAAATTTGGTCCACAATTCCCGAAGTTATCGAGCTCCAAAGTTTGAAAAGTCACAAAATTTGTGTGTTTGAGCACTTAAAGTACTATTTTTCTTGGAAATGCAACAAGATGCAATTATGATGTGTTGTGACATCTTAAAGAGATCGTCGAGCTGATTAATTTGACACTTTGTTTAACAAATTTAGTCCTCATTTGCCGAAGTTATCGAGCTTCAAAGTTTGAAAAGTCACAAAAGTTGTGTGTTTGAGCACTTAAAGTACTATTTTTCTTGGAAATGAAACAATATGTAATCATCATGTGTTGTGACATCTTAAAGATCTCGTCGAGCTGATTAATTTGACACTTTGTTTAACAAATTTAGTCCTCATTTGCCGAAGTTATCGAGCTTCAAAGTTTGAAAAGTCACAAAATTTGTGTGTTTGAGCAATTAAAGTACTATTTTTCTTGGAAATGCAACAAGATGCACTCATGATGTGTTGTGACATCTTAAAAACCTCGTCGAGCTGATTAATCTGACACTTTGTTTAACAAATTTGGTCCACAATTCCCGAAGTTATCGAGCTCCAAAGTTTGAAAAGTCACAAAATTTGTGTGTTTGAGCACTTAAAGTACTATTTTTCTTGGAAATGCAACAAGATGCACTCATGATGTGTTGTGACATCTTAAAGAGCTCGTCGAGCTGATTAATTTGACACTTTGTTTAAAAAATTTGGTCCACAATTCCCGAAGTTATCGAGCTTCAAAGTTTGAAAAGTCACAAAAGTTGTGTGTTTGAGCACTTAAAGTACTATTTTTCCTGGAAATGCAACAAGATGCAATTATGATGTGTTGTGACATCTTAAAAACCTCGTCGAGCTCATTACTTTGACAATTTGTTTAACAAATTTGGTCCTTATTTGACGAAGTTATCGAGCTTCAAAGTTTGAAAAGTCACAAAGTTTGTGTGTTTGAGCACTTAAAGTACTATTTTTCTTGGAAATGCAACAAGATGCACTCATGATGTGTTGTGACATCTTAAAAACCTCGTCGAGCTGATTAATCTGACACTTTGTTTAACAAATTTGGTCCACAATTCCCGAAGTTATCGAGCTCCAAAGATTGAAAAGTCACAAAAGTTGTGTGTTTGAGCACTTAAAGTACTATTATTCGTGGAAATGCAACAAGATGCACTCATGATGTGTTGTGACATCTTAAAAACCTCGTCGAGCTGATTAATTTGACACTTTGTTTAACAAATTTGGTCCACAATTCCCGAAGTTATCGAGCTTCAAAGTTTGAAAAGTCACAAAATTTGTGTGTTTGAGCACTTAAAGTAGTATTTTTCTTGGAAATGCAACAAGATGCAATTATGATCTGTTGTGACATCTTAAAGAGATCGTCGAGCTCATTAACTTGACACTTTGTTTAATAAATTTGGTCCTTATTTGACGAAGTTATTGAGCTTCAAAGTTTGGAAAGTCACAAAAGTTGTGTGTTTGAGCACTTAAAGTACTATTTTTCGCGGAAATGCAACAAGATGCAATCATCATGTGTTGTGACATCTTAAAGAGATCGTCGAGCTCATTAACTTGACACTTTGTTTAATAAATTTGGTCCTTATTTGACGAAGTTATTGAGCTTCAAAGTTTGGAAAGCCACAAAAGTTGTGTGTTTGAGCACTTACAGTACTATTTTTCGTGGAAATGCAACAAGATGCAATCATGATGTGTTGTGACATCTTAAAGAGCTCGTCGAGCTGATTAATTTGACACTTTGTTTAACAAATTTAGTCCTCATTTGCCGAAGTTATCGAGCTTCAAAGTTTGAAAAGTCACAAAAGTTGTGTGTTTGAGCACTTAAAGTACTATTTTTCTTGGAAATGCAACAAGGTGCAATCATCATGTGTTGTGACATCTTAAAGATCTCGTCGAGCTGATTAATTTGACACTTTGTTTAACAAATTTAGTCCTCATTTGCCGAAGTTATCGAGCTTCAAAGTTTGAAAAGTCACAAAAGTTGTGTGTTTGAGCACTTAAAGTACTATTTTTCTTGGAAATGCAACAAGGTGCAATCATCATGTGTTGTGACATCTTAAAGATCTCGTCGAGCTGATTAATTTGACACTTTGTTTAACAAATTTAGTCCTCATTTGCCGAAGTTATCGAGCTTCAAAGTTTGGAAAGTCACAAAAGTTGTGTGTTTGAGCACTTAAAGTACTATTTTTCTTGGAAATGCAACAAGGTGCAATCATCATGTGTTGTGACATCTTAAAGATCTCGTCGAGCTGATTAATTTGACACTTTGTTTAACAAATTTAGTCCTCATTTGCCGAAGTTATCGAGCTTCAAAGTTTGAAAAGTCACAAAAGTTGTGTGTTTGAGCACTTAAAGTACTATTTTTCTTGGAAATGCAACAAGAGGCAATTATGATGTGTTGTGACATCTTAAAGAGCTCGTCGAGCTGATTAACTTGACACTTTGTTTAATAAATTTGGTCCTTATTTGACGAAGTTATCGAGCTTCAAAGTTTGAAAAGTCACAAAAGTTGTGTGTTTGAGCACTTAAAGTACTATTTTTCTTGGAAATGCAACAAGGTGCAATCATCATGTGTTGTGACATCTTAAAGATCTCGTCGAGCTGATTAATTTGACACTTTGTTTAACAAATTTAGTCCTCATTTGCCGAAGTTATCGAGCTTCAAAGTTTGAAAAGTCACAAAAGTTGTGTGTTTGAGCACTTAAAGTACTATTTTTCTTGGAAATGCAACAAGATGCACTCATGATGTGTTGTGACATCTTAAAAACCTCGTCGAGCTGATTAATCTTACACTTTGTTTAACAAATTTGGTCCACAATTCCCGAAGTTATCGAGCTCCAAAGTTTGAAAAGTCACAAAAGTTGTGTGTTTGAGCACTTAAAGTACTATTATTCGTGGAAATGCAACAAGATGCAATCATGATGTGTTGTGACATCTTAAAGAGCTCGTCGAGCTGGTTAATTTGACACTTTGTTTAAAAAATTTGGTTCACAATTCCCGAAGTTATCGAGCTTCAAAGTTTGAAAAGTCACAAAAGTTGTGTGTTTGAGCACTTAAAGTACTATTTTTCTTGGAAATGCAACAAGATGCAATTATGATGTGTTGTGACATCTTAAAGAGCTCGTCGAGCTGATTAATTTGACACTTTGTTTAAAAAATTTGGTCCATAATTCCCGAAGTTATCGAGCTTCAAAGTTTGAAAAGTCACAAAAGTTGTGTGTTTGAGCACTTAAAGTACTATTATTCGTGGAAATGCAACAAGATGCAATCATGATGTGTTGTGACATCTTAAAGAGCTCGTCGAGCTGGTTAATTTGACACTTTGTTTAAAAAATTTGGTTCACAATTCCCGAAGTTATCGAGCTTCAAAGTTTGAAAAGTCACAAAAGTTGTGTGTTTGAGCACTTAAAGTACTATTTTTCTTGGAAATGCAACAAGATGCAATTATGATGTGTTGTGACATCTTAAAGATCTCGTCGAGCTGATTAATTTGACACTTTGTTTAACAAATTTAGTCCTCATTTGCCGAAGTTATCGAGCTTCAAAGTTTGAAAAGTCACAAAAGTTGTGTGTTTGAGCACTTAAAGTACTATTTTTCTTGGAAATGCAACAAGATGCAATTATGATGTGTTGTGACATCTTAAAGAGCTCGTCGAGCTCATTACTTTGACAATTTGTTTAACAAATTTGGTCCTTATTTGACGATGTTATCGAGCTTCAAAGTTTGAAAAGTCACAAAATTTGTGTGTTTGAGCACTTAAAGTAGTATTTTTCTTGGAAATGCAACAAGATGCAATTATGATCTGTTGTGACATCTTAAAGAGCTCGTCGAGCTGATTAATTTGACACTTTGTTTAAAAAATTTGGTCCACAATTCCCGAAGTTATCGAGCTTCAAAGTTTGAAAAGTCACAAAAGTTGTGTGTTTGAGCACTTAAAGTACTATTTTTCTTGGAAATGCAACAAGATGCAATTATGATGTGTTGTGACATCTTAAAGAGCTCGTCGAGCTGATTAATTTGACACTTTGTTTAAAAAATTTGGTCCATAATTCCCGAAGTTATCGAGCTTCAAAGTTTGAAAAGTCACAAAAGTTGAGTGTTTGAGCACTTAAAGTACTATTTTTCTTGGAAATGCAACAAGATGCAATTATGATGTGTTGTGACATCTTAAAGAGATCGTCGAGCTGATTAATTTGACACTTTGTTTAACAAATTTAGTCCTCATTTGCCGAAGTTATCGAGCTTCAAAGTTTGAAAAGTCACAAAAGTTGTGTGTTTGAGCACTTAAAGTACTATTTTTCTTGGAAATGCAACAAGATGCAATTATGATGTGTTGTGACATCTTAAAGAGCTCGTCGAGCTGATTAACTTGACACTTTGTTTAATAAATTTGGTCCTTATTTGACGAAGTTATCGAGCTTCAAAGTTTGGAAAGTCACAAAAGTTGTGTGTTTGAGCACTTAAAGTACTATTTTTCTTGGAAATGCAACAAGATGCAATTATGATGTGTTGTGACATCTTAAAGAGCTCGTCGAGCTGATTAACTTGACACTTTGTTTAATAAATTTGGTCCTTATTTGACGAAGTTATCGAGCTTCAAAGTTTGGAAAGTCACAAAAGTTGTGTGTTTGAGCACTTAAAGTACTATTTTTCTTGGAAATGCAACAAGGTGCAATCATCATGTGTTGTGACATCTTAAAGATCTCGTCGAGCTGATTAATTTGACACTTTGTTTAACAAATTTGGTTCACAATTCCCGAAGTTATCGAGCTTCAAAGTTTGAAAAGTCACAAAAGTTGTGTGTTTGAGCACTTAAAGTACTATTATTCGTGGAAATGCAACAAGATGCAATCATGATGTGTTGTGACATCTTAAAGAGCTCGTCGAGCTGGTTAATTTGACACTTTGTTTAAAAAATTTGGTTCACAATTCCCGAAGTTATCGAGCTTCAAAGTTTGAAAAGTCACAAAAGTTGTGTGTTTGAGCACTTAAAGTACTATTTTTCTTGGAAATGCAACAAGATGCAATTATGATGTGTTGTGACATCTTAAAGAGATCGTCGAGCTGATTAATTTGACACTTTGTTTAACAAATTTAGTCCTCATTTGCCGAAGTTATCGAGCTTCAAAGTTTGAAAAGTCACAAAAGTTGTGTGTTTGAGCACTTAAAGTACTATTTTTCTTGGAAATGCAACAAGATGCAATTATGATGTGTTGTGACATCTTAAAGAGATCGTCGAGCTGATTAATTTGACACTTTGTTTAATAAATTTGGTCCTTATTTGACGATGTTATCGAGCTTCAAAGTTTGAAAAGTCACAAAAGTTGTGTGTTTGAGCACTTAAAGTAGTATTTTTCTTGGAAATGCAACAAGATGCAATTATGATCTGTTGTGACATCTTAAAGAGCTCGTCGAGCTGATTAATTTGACACTTTGTTTAAAAAATTTGGTCCACAATTCCCGAAGTTATCGAGCTTCAAAGTTTGAAAAGTCACAAAAGTTGTGTGTTTGAGCACTTAAAGTACTATTTTTCTTGGAAATGCAACAAGATGCAATTATGATGTGTTGTGACATCTTAAAGAGCTCGTCGAGCTGATTAATTTGACACTTTGTTTAAAAAATTTGGTCCATAATTCCCGAAGTTATCGAGCTTCAAAGTTTGAAAAGTCACAAAAGTTGAGTGTTTGAGCACTTAAAGTACTATTTTTCTTGGAAATGCAACAAGATGCAATTATGATGTGTTGTGACATCTTAAAGAGCTCGTCGAGCTGGTTAATTTGACACTTTGTTTAAAAAATTTGGTTCACAATTCCCGAAGTTATCGAGCTTCAAAGTTTGAAAAGTCACAAAAGTTGTGTGTTTGAGCACTTAAAGTACTATTTTTCTTGGAAATGCAACAAGATGCAATTATGATGTGTTGTGACATCTTAAAGAGCTCGTCGAGCTGATTAATTTGACACTTTGTTTAAAAAATTTGGTCCATAATTCCCGAAGTTATCGAGCTTCAAAGTTTGAAAAGTCACAAAAGTTGTGTGTTTGAGCACTTAAAGTACTATTATTCGTGGAAATGCAACAAGATGCAATCATGATGTGTTGTGACATCTTAAAGAGCTCGTCGAGCTGGTTAATTTGACACTTTGTTTAAAAAATTTGGTTCACAATTCCCGAAGTTATCGAGCTTCAAAGTTTGAAAAGTCACAAAAGTTGTGTGTTTGAGCACTTAAAGTACTATTTTTCTTGGAAATGCAACAAGATGCAATTATGATGTGTTGTGACATCTTAAAGAGATCGTCGAGCTGATTAATTTGACACTTTGTTTAACAAATTTAGTCCTCATTTGCCGAAGTTATCGAGCTTCAAAGTTTGAAAAGTCACAAAAGTTGTGTGTTTGAGCACTTAAAGTACTATTTTTCTTGGAAATGCAACAAGATGCAATTATGATGTGTTGTGACATCTTAAAGAGATCGTCGAGCTGATTAATTTGACACTTTGTTTAATAAATTTGGTCCTCATTTGCCGAAGTTATCGAGCTTCAAAGTTTGAAAAGTCACAAAAGTTGTGTGTTTGAGCACTTAAAGTACTATTTTTCTTGGAAATGCAACAAGATGCAATTATGATGTGTTGTGACATCTTAAAGATCTCGTCGAGCTGATTAATTTGACACTTTGTTTAACAAATTTAGTCCTCATTTGCCGAAGTTATCGAGCTTCAAAGTTTGAAAAGTCACAAAAGTTGTGTGTTTGAGCACTTAAAGTACTATTTTTCTTGGAAATGCAACAAGATGCAATTATGATGTGTTGTGACATCTTAAAGAGCTCGTCGAGCTCATTACTTTGACAATTTGTTTAACAAATTTGGTCCTTATTTGACGATGTTATCGAGCTTCAAAGTTTGAAAAGTCACAAAATTTGTGTGTTTGAGCACTTAAAGTACTATTTTTCTTGGAAATGCAACAAGATGCAATTATGATGTGTTGTGACATCTTAAAGAGCTCGTCGAGCTGATTAATTTGACACTTTGTTTAAAAAATTTGGTCCACAATTCCCGAAGTTATCGAGCTTCAAAGTTTGAAAAGTCACAAAAGTTGTGTGTTTGAGCACTTAAAGTACTATTTTTCTTGGAAATGCAACAAGATGCAATTATGATGTGTTGTGACATCTTAAAGAGCTCGTCGAGCTGATTAATTTGACACTTTGTTTAAAAAATTTGGTCCATAATTCCCGAAGTTATCGAGCTTCAAAGTTTGAAAAGTCACAAAAGTTGAGTGTTTGAGCACTTAAAGTACTATTTTTCTTGGAAATGCAACAAGATGCAATTATGATGTGTTGTGACATCTTAAAGAGATCGTCGAGCTGATTAATTTGACACTTTGTTTAACAAATTTAGTCCTCATTTGCCGAAGTTATCGAGCTTCAAAGTTTGAAAAGTCACAAAAGTTGTGTGTTTGAGCATTTAAAGTACTATTTTTCTTGGAAATGCAACAAGATGCAATTATGATGTGTTGTGACATCTTAAAGAGCTCGTCGAGCTGATTAACTTGACACTTTGTTTAATAAATTTGGTCCTTATTTGACGAAGTTATCGAGCTTCAAAGTTTGGAAAGTCACAAAAGTTGTGTGTTTGAGCACTTAAAGTACTATTTTTCTTGGAAATGCAACAAGATGCAATTATGATGTGTTGTGACATCTTAAAGAGCTCGTCGAGCTGATTAACTTGACACTTTGTTTAATAAATTTGGTCCTTATTTGACGAAGTTATCGAGCTTCAAAGTTTGGAAAGTCACAAAAGTTGTGTGTTTGAGCACTTAAAGTACTATTTTTCTTGGAAATGCAACAAGGTGCAATCATCATGTGTTGTGACATCTTAAAGATCTCGTCGAGCTGATTAATTTGACACTTTGTTTAACAAATTTGGTTCACAATTCCCGAAGTTATCGAGCTTCAAAGTTTGAAAAGTCACAAAAGTTGTGTGTTTGAGCACTTAAAGTACTATTATTCGTGGAAATGCAACAAGATGCAATCATGATGTGTTGTGACATCTTAAAGAGCTCGTCGAGCTGATTAATTTGACACTTTGTTTAAAAAATTTGGTTCACAATTCCCGAAGTTATCGAGCTTCAAAGTTTGAAAAGTCACAAAAGTTGTGTGTTTGAGCACTTAAAGTACTATTTTTCTTGGAAATGCAACAAGATGCAATTATGATGTGTTGTGACATCTTAAAGAGCTCGTCGAGCTCATTAACTTGACACTTTGTTTAACAAATTTAGTCCTCATTTGCCGAAGTTATCGAGCTTCAAAGTTTGAAAAGTCACAAAAGTTGTGTGTTTGAGCACTTAAAGTACTATTTTTCTTGGAAATGCAACAAGGTGCAATCATCATGTGTTGTGACATCTTAAAGATCTCGTCGAGCTGATTAATTTGACACTTTGTTTAACAAATTTAGTCCTCATTTGCCGAAGTTATCGAGCTTCAAAGTTTGGAAAGTCACAAAAGTTGTGTGTTTGAGCACTTAAAGTACTATTTTTCTTGGAAATGCAACAAGGTGCAATCATCATGTGTTGTGACATCTTAAAGATCTCGTCGAGCTGATTAATTTGACACTTTGTTTAACAAATTTAGTCCTCATTTGCCGAAGTTATCGAGCTTCAAAGTTTGAAAAGTCACAAAAGTTGTGTGTTTGAGCACTTAAAGTACTATTTTTCTTGGAAATGCAACAAGAGGCAATTATGATGTGTTGTGACATCTTAAAGAGCTCGTCGAGCTGATTAACTTGACACTTTGTTTAATAAATTTGGTCCTTATTTGACGAAGTTATCGAGCTTCAAAGTTTGAAAAGTCACAAAAGTTGTGTGTTTGAGCACTTAAAGTACTATTTTTCCTGGAAATGCAACAAGATGCAATTATGATGTGTTGTGACATCTTAAAAACCTCGTCGAGCTCATTACTTTGACAATTTGTTTAACAAATTTGGTCCTTATTTGACGAAGTTATCGAGCTTCAAAGTTTGAAAAGTCACAAAAGTTGTGTGTTTGAGCACTTAAAGTACTATTTTTCTTGGAAATGCAACAAGATGCAATCATGATGTGTTGTGACATCTTAAAGAGCTCGTCGAGCTGATTAATTTGACACTTTGTTTAACAAATTTAGTCCTCATTTGCCGAAGTTATCGAGCTTCAAAGTTTGGAAAGTCACAAAAGTTGTGTGTTTGAGCACTTAAAGTACTATTTTTCTTGGAAATGCAACAAGGTGCAATCATCATGTGTTGTGACATCTTAAAGATCTCGTCGAGCTGATTAATTTGACACTTTGTTTAACAAATTTAGTCCTCATTTGCCGAAGTTATCGAGCTTCAAAGTTTGAAAAGTCACAAAAGTTGTGTGTTTGAGCACTTAAAGTACTATTTTTCTTGGAAATGCAACAAGATGCAATTATGATGTGTTGTGACATCTTAAAGAGCTCGTCGAGCTCATTAACTTGACACTTTGTTTAACAAATTTAGTCCTCATTTGCCGAAGTTATCGAGCTTCAAAGTTTGAAAAGTCACAAAAGTTGTGTGTTTGAGCACTTAAAGTACTATTTTTCCTGGAAATGCAACAAAATGCAATTATGATGTGTTGTGACATCTTAATGATCTCGTCGAGCTGATTAATTTGACACTTTGTTTAACAAATTTAGTCCTCATTTGCCGAAGTTATCGAGCTTCAAAGTTTGAAAAGTCACAAAAGTTGTGTGTTTGAGCACTTAAAGTACTATTTTTCTTGGAAATGCAACAAGATGCAATTATGATGTGTTGTGACATCTTAAAGAGCTCGTCGAGCTGATTAACTTGACACTTTGTTTAATAAATTTGGTCCTTATTTGACGAAGTTATCGAGCTTCAAAGTTTGGAAAGTCACAAAAGTTGTGTGTTTGAGCACTTAAAGTACTATTTTTCTTGGAAATGCAACAAGATGCAATTATGATGTGTTGTGACATCTTAAAGAGCTCGTCGAGCTGATTAACTTGACACTTTGTTTAATAAATTTGGTCCTTATTTGACGAAGTTATCGAGCTTCAAAGTTTGGAAAGTCACAAAAGTTGTGTGTTTGAGCACTTAAAGTACTATTTTTCTTGGAAATGCAACAAGGTGCAATCATCATGTGTTGTGACATCTTAAAGATCTCGTCGAGCTGATTAATTTGACACTTTGTTTAACAAATTTAGTCCTCATTTGCCGAAGTTATCGAGCTTCAAAGTTTGAAAAGTCACAAAAGTTGTGTGTTTGAGCACTTAAAGTACTATTTTTCTTGGAAATGCAACAAGATGCACTCATGATGTGTTGTGACATCTTAAAAACCTCGTCGAGCTGATTAATCTTACACTTTGTTTAACAAATTTGGTCCACAATTCCCGAAGTTATCGAGCTCCAAAGTTTGAAAAGTCACAAAAGTTGTGTGTTTGAGCACTTAAAGTACTATTTTTCTTGGAAATGCAACAAGATGCAATTATGATGTGTTGTGACATCTTAAAGAGATCGTCGAGCTGACTAATTTGACACTTTGTTTAACAAATTTAGTCCTCATTTGCCGAAGTTATCGAGCTTCAAAGTTTGAAAAGTCACAAAAGTTGTGTGTTTGAGCACTTAAAGTACTATTTTTCTTGGAAATGCAACAAGATGCAATTATGATGTGTTGTGACATCTTAAAGAGATCGTCGAGCTGATTAATTTGACACTTTGTTTAACAAATTTAGTCCTCATTTGCCGAAGTTATCGAGCTTCAAAGTTTGAAAAGTCACAAAAGTTGTGTGTTTGAGCACTTAAAGTACTATTTTTCTTGGAAATGCAACAAGATGCAATTATGATGTGTTGTGACATCTTAAAGAGCTCGTCGAGCTCATTAACTTGACACTTTGTTTAACAAATTTAGTCCTCATTTGCCGAAGTTATCGAGCTTCAAAGTTTGAAAAGTCACAAAAGTTGTGTGTTTGAGCACTTAAAGTACTATTTTTCTTGGAAATGCAACAAGATGCAATTATGATGTGTTGTGACATCTTAAAGAGCTCGTCGAGCTCATTAACTTGACACTTTGTTTAATAAATTTGGTCCTTATTTGACGAAGTTATCGAGCTTCAAAGTTTGAAAAGTCACAAAAGTTGTGTGTTTGAGCACTTAAAGTACTATTTTTCCTGGAAATGCAACAAGATGCAATTATGATGTGTTGTGACATCTTAAAAACCTCGTCGAGCTCATTACTTTGACAATTTGTTTAACAAATTTGGTCCTTATTTGACGAAGTTATCGAGCTTCAAAGTTTGAAAAGTCACAAAAGTTGTGTGTTTGAGCACTTAAAGTACTATTTTTCTTGGAAATGCAACAAGATGCAATCATGATGTGTTGTGACATCTTAAAGAGCTCGTCGAGCTGATTAATTTGACACTTTGTTTAAAAAATTTGGTTCACAATTCCCGAAGTTATCGAGCTTCAAAGTTTGAAAAGTCACAAAAGTTGTGTGTTTGAGCACTTAAAGTACTATTATTCGTGGAAATGCAACAAGATGCAATCATGATGTGTTGTGACATCTTAAAGAGCTCGTCGAGCTGATTAATTTGACACTTTGTTTAAAAAATTTGGTTCACAATTCCCGAAGTTATCGAGCTTCAAAGTTTGAAAAGTCACAAAAGTTGTGTGTTTGAGCACTTAAAGTACTATTTTTCTTGGAAATGCAACAAGATGCAATCATCATATGTTGTGACATCTTAAAGATCTCGTCGAGCTGATTAATTTGACACTTTGTTTAACAAATTTAGTCCTCATTTGCCGAAGTTATCGAGCTTCAAAGTTTGAAAAGTCACAAAAGTTGTGTGTTTGAGCACTTAAAGTACTATTTTTCTTGGAAATGCAACAAGATGCAATTATGATGTGTTGTGACATCTTAAAGAGATCGTCGAGCTGATTAATTTGACACTTTGTTTAACAAATTTGGTCCTTATTTGACGAAGTTATCGAGCTTCAAAGTTTGAAAAGTCACAAAAGTTGTGTGTTTGAGCACTTAAAGTACTATTATTCGTGGAAATGCAACAAGATGCAATCATGATGTGTTGAGACATCTTAAAGAGCTCGTCGAGCTGATTAATTTGACACTTTGTTTAACAAATTTGGTCCACAATTCCCGAAGTTATCGAGCTTCAAAGATTGAAAAGTCACAAAAGTTGTGTGTTTGAGCACTTAAAGTACTATTTTTCTTGGAAATGCAACAAGATGCAATTATGATCTGTTGTGACATCTTAAAGAGATCGTCGAGCTCATTAACTTGACACTTTGTTTAATAAATTTGGTCCTTATTTGACGAAGTTATCGAGCTTCAAAGTTTGGAAAGTCACAAAAGTTGTGTGTTTGAGCACTTAAAGTACTATTTTTCTTGGAAATGCAACAAGATGCAATTATGATGTGTTGTGACATCTTAAAAACCTCGTCGAGCTGATTAATCTTACACTTTGTTTAACAAATTTGGTCCACAATTCCCGAAGTTATCGAGCTCCAAAGTTTGAAAAGTCACAAAAGTTGTGTGTTTGAGCACTTAAAGTACTATTTTTCTTGGAAATGCAACAAGATGCAATTATGATGTGTTGTGACATCTTAAAAACCTCGTCGAGCTGATTAATCTTACACTTTGTTTAACAAATTTGGTCCACAATTCCCGAAGTTATCGAGCTCCAAAGTTTGGAAAGTCACAAAAGTTGTGTGTTTGAGCACTTAAAGTACTATTTTTCTTGGAAATGCAACAAGATGCAATTATGATGTGTTGTGACATCTTAAAAACCTCGTCGAGCTGATTAATCTTACACTTTGTTTAACAAATTTGGTCCACAATTCCCGAAGTTATCGAGCTCCAAAGTTTGAAAAGTCACAAAAGTTGTGTGTTTGAGCACTTAAAGTACTATTTTTCTTGGAAATGCAACAAGATGCAATTATGATGTGTTGTGACATCTTAAAGAGCTCGTCGAGCTCATTAACTTGACACTTTGTTTAACAAATTTAGTCCTCATTTGCCGAAGTTATCGAGCTTCAAAGTTTGAAAAGTCACAAAAGTTGTGTGTTTGAGCACTTAAAGTACTATTTTTCTTGGAAATGCAACAAGATGCAATTATGATGTGTTGTGACATCTTAAAGAGATCGTCGAGCTGATTAATTTGACACTTTGTTTAACAAATTTAGTCCTCATTTGCCGAAGTTATCGAGCTTCAAAGTTTGAAAAGTCACAAAAGTTGTGTGTTTGAGCACTTAAAGTACTATTTTTCTTGGAAATGCAACAAGATGCAATTATGATGTGTTGTGACATCTTAAAGAGCTCGTCGAGCTCATTAACTTGACACTTTGTTTAACAAATTTAGTCCTCATTTGCCGAAGTTATCGAGCTTCAAAGTTTGAAAAGTCACAAAAGTTGTGTGTTTGAGCACTTAAAGTACTATTTTTCTTGAAAATGCAACAAGATGCAATTATGATGTGTTGTGACATCTTAAAGAGATCGTCGAGCTCATTAACTTGACACTTTGTTTAACAAATTTAGTCCTCATTTGCCGAAGTTATCGAGCTTCAAAGTTTGAAAAGTCACAAAAGTTGTGTGTTTGAGCACTTAAAGTACTATTTTTCTTGAAAATGCAACAAGATGCAATTATGATGTGTTGTGACATCTTAAAGAGCTCGTCGAGCTCATTAACTTGACACTTTGTTTAACAAATTTAGTCCTCATTTGCCGAAGTTATCGAGCTTCAAAGTTTGGAAAGTCACAAAAGTTGTGTGTTTGAGCACTTAAAGTACTATTTTTCTTGGAAATGCAACAAGATGCAATCATCATGTGTTGTGACATCTTAAAGATCTCGTCGAGCTGATTAATTTGACACTTTGTTTAACAAATTTAGTCCTCATTTGCCGAAGTTATCGAGCTTCAAAGTTTGAAAAGTCACAAAAGTTGTGTGTTTGAGCACTTAAAGTACTATTTTTCTTGGAAATGAAACAATATGTAATCATCATGTGTTGTGACATCTTAAAGATCTCGTCGAGCTGATTAATTTGACACTTTGTTTAACAAATTTAGTCCTCATTTGCCGAAGTTATCGAGCTTCAAAGTTTGAAAAGTCACAAAATTTGTGTGTTTGAGCACTTAAAGTACTATTTTTCTTGGAAATGCAACAAGATGCACTCATGATGTGTTGTGACATCTTAAAAACCTCGTCGAGCTGATTAATCTGACACTTTGTTTAATAAATTTGGTCCTTATTTGACGAAGTTATCGAGCTTCAAAGTTTGGAAAGTCACAAAAGTTGTGTGTTTGAGCACTTAAAGTACTATTTTTCTTGGAAATGCAACAAGGTGCAATCATCATGTGTTGTGACATCTTAAAGATCTCGTCGAGCTGATTAATTTGACACTTTGTTTAACAAATTTAGTCCTCATTTGCCGAAGTTATCGAGCTTCAAAGTTTGAAAAGTCACAAAAGTTGTGTGTTTGAGCACTTAAAGTACTATTTTTCTTGGAAATGCAACAAGATGCACTCATGATGTGTTGTGACATCTTAAAAACCTCGTCGAGCTGATTAATCTTACACTTTGTTTAACAAATTTGGTCCACAATTCCCGAAGTTATCGAGCTCCAAAGTTTGAAAAGTCACAAAAGTTGTGTGTTTGAGCACTTAAAGTACTATTTTTCTTGGAAATGCAACAAGATGCAATTATGATGTGTTGTGACATCTTAAAGAGCTCGTCGAGCTCATTAACTTGACACTTTGTTTAACAAATTTAGTCCTCATTTGCCGAAGTTATCGAGCTTCAAAGTTTGAAAAGTCACAAAAGTTGTGTGTTTGAGCACTTAAAGTACTATTTTTCTTGGAAATGCAACAAGATGCAATTATGATGTGTTGTGACATCTTAAAGAGATCGTCGAGCTGATTAATTTGACACTTTGTTTAACAAATTTAGTCCTCATTTGCCGAAGTTATCGAGCTTCAAAGTTTGAAAAGTCACAAAAGTTGTGTGTTTGAGCACTTAAAGTACTATTTTTCTTGGAAATGCAACAAGATGCAATCATCATGTGTTGTGACATCTTAAAGATCTCGTCGAGCTGATTAATTTGACACTTTGTTTAACAAATTTAGTCCTCATTTGCCGAAGTTATCGAGCTTCAAAGTTTGAAAAGTCACAAAAGTTGTGTGTTTGAGCACTTAAAGTACTATTTTTCTTGGAAATGCAACAAGATGCAATTATGATGTGTTGTGACATCTTAAAGAGCTCGTCGAGCTCATTAACTTGACACTTTGTTTAACAAATTTAGTCCTCATTTGCCGAAGTTATCGAGCTTCAAAGTTTGAAAAGTCACAAAAGTTGTGTGTTTGAGCACTTAAAGTACTATTTTTCCTGGAAATGCAACAAAATGCAATTATGATGTGTTGTGACATCTTAATGATCTCGTCGAGCTGATTAATTTGACACTTTGTTTAACAAATTTAGTCCTCATTTGCCGAAGTTATCGAGCTTCAAAGTTTGAAAAGTCACAAAAGTTGTGTGTTTGAGCACTTAAAGTACTATTTTTCTTGGAAATGCAACAAGATGCAATTATGATGTGTTGTGACATCTTAAAGAGCTCGTCGAGCTGATTAACTTGACACTTTGTTTAATAAATTTGGTCCTTATTTGACGAAGTTATCGAGCTTCAAAGTTTGGAAAGTCACAAAAGTTGTGTGTTTGAGCACTTAAAGTACTATTTTTCTTGGAAATGCAACAAGATGCAATTATGATGTGTTGTGACATCTTAAAGAGCTCGTCGAGCTGATTAATTTGACACTTTGTTTAATAAATTTGGTCCTTATTTGACGAAGTTATCGAGCTTCAAAGTTTGGAAAGTCACAAAAGTTGTGTGTTTGAGCACTTAAAGTACTATTTTTCTTGGAAATGCAACAAGGTGCAATCATCATGTGTTGTGACATCTTAAAGATCTCGTCGAGCTGATTAATTTGACACTTTGTTTAACAAATTTAGTCCTCATTTGCCGAAGTTATCGAGCTTCAAAGTTTGAAAAGTCACAAAAGTTGTGTGTTTGAGCACTTAAAGTACTATTTTTCTTGGAAATGCAACAAGATGCACTCATGATGTGTTGTGACATCTTAAAAACCTCGTCGAGCTGATTAATCTTACACTTTGTTTAACAAATTTGGTCCACAATTCCCGAAGTTATCGAGCTCCAAAGTTTGAAAAGTCACAAAAGTTGTGTGTTTGAGCACTTAAAGTACTATTTTTCTTGGAAATGCAACAAGATGCAATTATGATGTGTTGTGACATCTTAAAGAGATCGTCGAGCTGACTAATTTGACACTTTGTTTAACAAATTTAGTCCTCATTTGCCGAAGTTATCGAGCTTCAAAGTTTGAAAAGTCACAAAAGTTGTGTGTTTGAGCACTTAAAGTACTATTTTTCTTGGAAATGCAACAAGATGCAATTATGATGTGTTGTGACATCTTAAAGAGATCGTCGAGCTGATTAATTTGACACTTTGTTTAACAAATTTAGTCCTCATTTGCCGAAGTTATCGAGCTTCAAAGTTTGAAAAGTCACAAAAGTTGTGTGTTTGAGCACTTAAAGTACTATTTTTCTTGGAAATGCAACAAGATGCAATTATGATGTGTTGTGACATCTTAAAGAGCTCGTCGAGCTCATTAACTTGACACTTTGTTTAACAAATTTAGTCCTCATTTGCCGAAGTTATCGAGCTTCAAAGTTTGAAAAGTCACAAAAGTTGTGTGTTTGAGCACTTAAAGTACTATTTTTCTTGGAAATGCAACAAGATGCAATTATGATGTGTTGTGACATCTTAAAGAGCTCGTCGAGCTCATTAACTTGACACTTTGTTTAATAAATTTGGTCCTTATTTGACGAAGTTATCGAGCTTCAAAGTTTGAAAAGTCACAAAAGTTGTGTGTTTGAGCACTTAAAGTACTATTTTTCCTGGAAATGCAACAAGATGCAATTATGATGTGTTGTGACATCTTAAAAACCTCGTCGAGCTCATTACTTTGACAATTTGTTTAACAAATTTGGTCCTTATTTGACGAAGTTATCGAGCTTCAAAGTTTGAAAAGTCACAAAAGTTGTGTGTTTGAGCACTTAAAGTACTATTTTTCTTGGAAATGCAACAAGATGCAATCATGATGTGTTGTGACATCTTAAAGAGCTCGTCGAGCTGATTAATTTGACACTTTGTTTAAAAAATTTGGTTCACAATTCCCGAAGTTATCGAGCTTCAAAGTTTGAAAAGTCACAAAAGTTGTGTGTTTGAGCACTTAAAGTACTATTATTCGTGGAAATGCAACAAGATGCAATCATGATGTGTTGTGACATCTTAAAGAGCTCGTCGAGCTGATTAATTTGACACTTTGTTTAAAAAATTTGGTTCACAATTCCCGAAGTTATCGAGCTTCAAAGTTTGAAAAGTCACAAAAGTTGTGTGTTTGAGCACTTAAAGTACTATTTTTCTTGGAAATGCAACAAGATGCAATCATCATATGTTGTGACATCTTAAAGATCTCGTCGAGCTGATTAATTTGACACTTTGTTTAACAAATTTAGTCCTCATTTGCCGAAGTTATCGAGCTTCAAAGTTTGAAAAGTCACAAAAGTTGTGTGTTTGAGCACTTAAAGTACTATTTTTCTTGGAAATGCAACAAGATGCAATTATGATGTGTTGTGACATCTTAAAGAGATCGTCGAGCTGATTAATTTGACACTTTGTTTAACAAATTTGGTCCTTATTTGACGAAGTTATCGAGCTTCAAAGTTTGAAAAGTCACAAAAGTTGTGTGTTTGAGCACTTAAAGTACTATTATTCGTGGAAATGCAACAAGATGCAATTATGATCTGTTGTGACATCTTAAAGAGATCGTCGAGCTCATTAACTTGACACTTTGTTTAATAAATTTGGTCCTTATTTGACGAAGTTATCGAGCTTCAAAGTTTGGAAAGTCACAAAAGTTGTGTGTTTGAGCACTTAAAGTACTATTTTTCTTGGAAATGCAACAAGATGCACTCATGATGTGTTGTGACATCTTAAAAACCTCGTCGAGCTGATTAATCTTACACTTTGTTTAACAAATTTGGTCCACAATTCCCGAAGTTATCGAGCTCCAAAGTTTGAAAAGTCACAAAAGTTGTGTGTTTGAGCACTTAAAGTACTATTTTTCTTGGAAATGCAACAAGATGCAATTATGATGTGTTGTGACATCTTAAAGAGATCGTCGAGCTGATTAATTTGACACTTTGTTTAACAAATTTGGTCCTTATTTGACGAAGTTATCGAGCTTCAAAGTTTGAAAAGTCACAAAAGTTGTGTGTTTGAGCACTTAAAGTACTATTATTCGTGGAAATGCAACAAGATGCAATCATGATGTGTTGAGACATCTTAAAGAGCTCGTCGAGCTGATTAATTTGACACTTTGTTTAACAAATTTGGTCCACAATTCCCGAAGTTATCGAGCTTCAAAGTTTGAAAAGTCACAAAAGTTGTGTGTTTGAGCACTTAAAGTACTATTTTTCTTGGAAATGCAACAAGATGCAATTATGATCTGTTGTGACATCTTAAAGAGATCGTCGAGCTCATTAACTTGACACTTTGTTTAATAAATTTGGTCCTTATTTGACGAAGTTATCGAGCTTCAAAGTTTGGAAAGTCACAAAAGTTGTGTGTTTGAGCACTTAAAGTACTATTTTTCTTGGAAATGCAACAAGATGCACTCATGATGTGTTGTGACATCTTAAAAACCTCGTCGAGCTGATTAATCTTACACTTTGTTTAACAAATTTGGTCCACAATTCCCGAAGTTATCGAGCTCCAAAGTTTGAAAAGTCACAAAAGTTGTGTGTTTGAGCACTTAAAGTACTATTTTTCTTGGAAATGCAACAAGATGCAATTATGATGTGTTGTGACATCTTAAAGAGCTCGTCGAGCTCATTAACTTGACACTTTGTTTAACAAATTTAGTCCTCATTTGCCGAAGTTATCGAGCTTCAAAGTTTGAAAAGTCACAAAAGTTGTGTGTTTGAGCACTTAAAGTACTATTTTTCTTGGAAATGCAACAAGATGCAATTATGATGTGTTGTGACATCTTAAAGAGATCGTCGAGCTGATTAATTTGACACTTTGTTTAACAAATTTAGTCCTCATTTGCCGAAGTTATCGAGCTTCAAAGTTTGAAAAGTCACAAAAGTTGTGTGTTTGAGCACTTAAAGTACTATTTTTCTTGGAAATGCAACAAGATGCAATTATGATGTGTTGTGACATCTTAAAGAGATCGTCGAGCTCATTAACTTGACACTTTGTTTAACAAATTTAGTCCTCATTTGCCGAAGTTATCGAGCTTCAAAGTTTGAAAAGTCACAAAAGTTGTGTGTTTGAGCACTTAAAGTACTATTTTTCTTGAAAATGCAACAAGATGCAATTATGATGTGTTGTGACATCTTAAAGAGATCGTCGAGCTCATTAACTTGACACTTTGTTTAATAAATTTGGTCCTTATTTGACGAAGTTATCGAGCTTCAAAGTTTGGAAAGTCACAAAAGTTGTGTGTTTGAGCACTTAAAGTACTATTTTTCTTGGAAATGCAACAAGATGCAATCATCATGTGTTGTGACATCTTAAAGATCTCGTCGAGCTGATTAATTTGACACTTTGTTTAACAAATTTAGTCCTCATTTGCCGAAGTTATCGAGCTTCAAAGTTTGAAAAGTCACAAAAGTTGTGTGTTTGAGCACTTAAAGTACTATTTTTCTTGGAAATGAAACAATATGTAATCATCATGTGTTGTGACATCTTAAAGATCTCGTCGAGCTGATTAATTTGACACTTTGTTTAACAAATTTAGTCCTCATTTGCCGAAGTTATCGAGCTTCAAAGTTTGAAAAGTCACAAAATTTGTGTGTTTGAGCACTTAAAGTACTATTTTTCTTGGAAATGCAACAAGATGCACTCATGATGTGTTGTGACATCTTAAAAACCTCGTCGAGCTGATTAATCTGACACTTTGTTTAATAAATTTGGTCCTTATTTGACGAAGTTATCGAGCTTCAAAGTTTGGAAAGTCACAAAAGTTGTGTGTTTGAGCACTTAAAGTACTATTTTTCTTGGAAATGCAACAAGGTGCAATCATCATGTGTTGTGACATCTTAAAGATCTCGTCGAGCTGATTAATTTGACACTTTGTTTAACAAATTTAGTCCTCATTTGCCGAAGTTATCGAGCTTCAAAGTTTGAAAAGTCACAAAAGTTGTGTGTTTGAGCACTTAAAGTACTATTTTTCTTGGAAATGCAACAAGATGCACTCATGATGTGTTGTGACATCTTAAAAACCTCGTCGAGCTGATTAATCTTACACTTTGTTTAACAAATTTGGTCCACAATTCCCGAAGTTATCGAGCTCCAAAGTTTGAAAAGTCACAAAAGTTGTGTGTTTGAGCACTTAAAGTACTATTTTTCTTGGAAATGCAACAAGATGCAATTATGATGTGTTGTGACATCTTAAAGAGCTCGTCGAGCTCATTAACTTGACACTTTGTTTAACAAATTTAGTCCTCATTTGCCGAAGTTATCGAGCTTCAAAGTTTGAAAAGTCACAAAAGTTGTGTGTTTGAGCACTTAAAGTACTATTTTTCTTGGAAATGCAACAAGATGCAATTATGATGTGTTGTGACATCTTAAAGAGATCGTCGAGCTGATTAATTTGACACTTTGTTTAACAAATTTAGTCCTCATTTGCCGAAGTTATCGAGCTTCAAAGTTTGAAAAGTCACAAAAGTTGTGTGTTTGAGCACTTAAAGTACTATTTTTCTTGGAAATGCAACAAGATGCAATTATGATGTGTTGTGACATCTTAAAGAGCTCGTCGAGCTCATTAACTTGACACTTTGTTTAACAAATTTAGTCCTCATTTGCCGAAGTTATCGAGCTTCAAAGTTTGGAAAGTCACAAAAGTTGTGTGTTTGAGCACTTAAAGTACTATTTTTCTTGAAAATGCAACAAGATGCAATTATGATGTGTTGTGACATCTTAAAGAGATCGTCGAGCTGATTAATTTGACACTTTGTTTAACAAATTTAGTCCTCATTTGCCGAAGTTATCGAGCTTCAAAGTTTGAAAAGTCACAAAAGTTGTGTGTTTGAGCACTTAAAGTACTATTTTTCTTGGAAATGCAACAAGATGCAATTATGATGTGTTGTGACATCTTAAAGAGCTCGTCGAGCTCATTAACTTGACACTTTGTTTAACAAATTTAGTCCTCATTTGCCGAAGTTATCGAGCTTCAAAGTTTGAAAAGTCACAAAAGTTGTGTGTTTGAGCACTTAAAGTACTATTTTTCTTGGAAATGCAACAAGATGCAATTATGATGTGTTGTGACATCTTAAAGAGATCGTCGAGCTGATTAATTTGACACTTTGTTTAACAAATTTAGTCCTCATTTGCCGAAGTTATCGAGCTTCAAAGTTTGAAAAGTCACAAAAGTTGTGTGTTTGAGCACTTAAAGTACTATTTTTCTTGGAAATGCAACAAGATGCAATTATGATGTGTTGTGACATCTTAAAGAGCTCGTCGAGCTCATTAACTTGACACTTTGTTTAACAAATTTAGTCCTCATTTGCCGAAGTTATCGAGCTTCAAAGTTTGAAAAGTCACAAAAGTTGTGTGTTTGAGCACTTAAAGTACTATTTTTCTTGAAAATGCAACAAGATGCAATTATGATGTGTTGTGACATCTTAAAGAGATCGTCGAGCTCATTAACTTGACACTTTGTTTAATAAATTTGGTCCTTATTTGACGAAGTTATCGAGCTTCAAAGTTTGGAAAGTCACAAAAGTTGTGTGTTTGAGCACTTAAAGTACTATTTTTCTTGGAAATGCAACAAGATGCAATCATCATGTGTTGTGACATCTTAAAGATCTCGTCGAGCTGATTAATTTGACACTTTGTTTAACAAATTTAGTCCTCATTTGCCGAAGTTATCGAGCTTCAAAGTTTGAAAAGTCACAAAAGTTGTGTGTTTGAGCACTTAAAGTACTATTTTTCTTGGAAATGAAACAATATGTAATCATCATGTGTTGTGACATCTTAAAGATCTCGTCGAGCTGATTAATTTGACACTTTGTTTAACAAATTTAGTCCTCATTTGCCGAAGTTATCGAGCTTCAAAGTTTGAAAAGTCACAAAATTTGTGTGTTTGAGCACTTAAAGTACTATTTTTCTTGGAAATGCAACAAGATGCACTCATGATGTGTTGTGACATCTTAAAAACCTCGTCGAGCTGATTAATCTGACACTTTGTTTAATAAATTTGGTCCTTATTTGACGAAGTTATCGAGCTTCAAAGTTTGGAAAGTCACAAAAGTTGTGTGTTTGAGCACTTAAAGTACTATTTTTCTTGGAAATGCAACAAGGTGCAATCATCATGTGTTGTGACATCTTAAAGATCTCGTCGAGCTGATTAATTTGACACTTTGTTTAACAAATTTAGTCCTCATTTGCCGAAGTTATCGAGCTTCAAAGTTTGAAAAGTCACAAAAGTTGTGTGTTTGAGCACTTAAAGTACTATTTTTCTTGGAAATGCAACAAGATGCACTCATGATGTGTTGTGACATCTTAAAAACCTCGTCGAGCTGATTAATCTTACACTTTGTTTAACAAATTTGGTCCACAATTCCCGAAGTTATCGAGCTCCAAAGTTTGAAAAGTCACAAAAGTTGTGTGTTTGAGCACTTAAAGTACTATTTTTCTTGGAAATGCAACAAGATGCAATTATGATGTGTTGTGACATCTTAAAGAGCTCGTCGAGCTCATTAACTTGACACTTTGTTTAACAAATTTAGTCCTCATTTGCCGAAGTTATCGAGCTTCAAAGTTTGAAAAGTCACAAAAGTTGTGTGTTTGAGCACTTAAAGTACTATTTTTCTTGGAAATGCAACAAGATGCAATTATGATGTGTTGTGACATCTTAAAGAGATCGTCGAGCTGATTAATTTGACACTTTGTTTAACAAATTTAGTCCTCATTTGCCGAAGTTATCGAGCTTCAAAGTTTGAAAAGTCACAAAAGTTGTGTGTTTGAGCACTTAAAGTACTATTTTTCTTGGAAATGCAACAAGATGCAATTATGATGTGTTGTGACATCTTAAAGAGCTCGTCGAGCTCATTAACTTGACACTTTGTTTAACAAATTTAGTCCTCATTTGCCGAAGTTATCGAGCTTCAAAGTTTGGAAAGTCACAAAAGTTGTGTGTTTGAGCACTTAAAGTACTATTTTTCTTGAAAATGCAACAAGATGCAATTATGATGTGTTGTGACATCTTAAAGAGATCGTCGAGCTCATTAACTTGACACTTTGTTTAATAAATTTGGTCCTTATTTGACGAAGTTATCGAGCTTCAAAGTTTGGAAAGTCACAAAAGTTGTGTGTTTGAGCACTTAAAGTACTATTTTTCTTGGAAATGCAACAAGATGCAATCATCATGTGTTGTGACATCTTAAAGATCTCGTCGAGCTGATTAATTTGACACTTTGTTTAACAAATTTAGTCCTCATTTGCCGAAGTTATCGAGCTTCAAAGTTTGAAAAGTCACAAAAGTTGTGTGTTTGAGCACTTAAAGTACTATTTTTCTTGGAAATGAAACAATATGTAATCATCATGTGTTGTGACATCTTAAAGATCTCGTCGAGCTGATTAATTTGACACTTTGTTTAACAAATTTAGTCCTCATTTGCCGAAGTTATCGAGCTTCAAAGTTTGAAAAGTCACAAAATTTGTGTGTTTGAGCACTTAAAGTACTATTTTTCTTGGAAATGCAACAAGATGCACTCATGATGTGTTGTGACATCTTAAAAACCTCGTCGAGCTGATTAATCTGACACTTTGTTTAATAAATTTGGTCCTTATTTGACGAAGTTATCGAGCTTCAAAGTTTGGAAAGTCACAAAAGTTGTGTGTTTGAGCACTTAAAGTACTATTTTTCTTGGAAATGCAACAAGATGCAATCATGATGTGTTGTGACATCTTAAAGAGCTCGTCGAACTGATTAATTTGACACTTTGTTTAACACATTTGGTCCACAATTCCCGAAGTTATCGAGCTTCAAAGTTTGAAAAGTCACAAAAGTTGTGTGTTTGAGCACTTAAAGTACTATTTTTCTTGGAAATGCAACAAGATGCAATTATGATGTGTTGTGACATCTTAAAGAGATCGTCGAGCTCATTAACTTGACACTTTGTTTAATAAATTTGGTCCTTATTTGACGAAGTTATCGAGCTTCAAAGTTTGGAAAGTCACAAAAGTTGTGTGTTTGAGCACTTAAAGTACTATTTTTCTTGGAAATGCAACAAGATGCAATCATCATGTGTTGTGACATCTTAAAGAGCTCGTCGAGCTGATTAATTTGACACTTTGTTTAACAAATTTGGTCCATAATTCCCGAAGTTATCGAGCTTCAAAGTTTGAAAAGTCACAAAAGTTGTGTGTTTGAGCACTTAAAGTACTATTTTTCTTGGAAATGCAACAAGATGCAATTATGATGTGATGTGACATCTTAAAGAGATCGTCGAGCTCATTAACTTGACACTTTGTTTAATAAATTTGGTCCTTATTTGACGAAGTTATCGAGCTTCAAAGTTTGGAAAGTCACAAAAGTTGTGTGTTTGAGCACTTAAAGTACTATTTTTCTTGGAAATGCAACAAGATGCACTCATCATGTGTTGTGACATCTTAAAGATCTCGTCGAGCTGATTAATTTGACACTTTGTTTAACAAATTTAGTCCTCATTTGCCGAAGTTATCGAGCTTCAAAGTTTGAAAAGTCACAAAAGTTGTGTGTTTGAGCACTTAAAGTACTATTTTTCTTGGAAATGAAACAATATGTAATCACCATGTGTTGTGACATCTTAAAGATCTCGTCGAGCTGATTAATTTGACACTTTGTTTAACAAATTTAGTCCTCATTTGCCGAAGTTATCGAGCTTCAAAGTTTGAAAAGTCACAAAAGTTGTGTGTTTGAGCACTTAAAGTACTATTTTTCTTGGAAATGCAACAAGATGCAATTATGATGTGTTGTGACATCTTAAAGAGCTCGTCGAGCTCATTAACTTGACACTTTGTTTAACAAATTTAGTCCTCATTTGCCGAAGTTATCGAGCTTCAAAGTTTGAAAAGTCACAAAAGTTGTGTGTTTGAGCACTTAAAGTACTATTTTTCTTGGAAATGAAACAATATGTAATCATCATGTGTTGTGACATCTTAAAGATCTCG